>NC_063203.1:19736533-19749033 GCF_017589495.1 Alosa alosa | reverse complement strand
ATCCATCTGTCACTGGTTGTCGACAGGTAATTAGACAATAAGAGCTGGAAAGCCCTGTGTGATCGAGAGCATTCAAAGCACTCAAATGCTGTTTGACTGAAGTGGTTCGGTGACTGATTTGCATCTCTCCTCCCAGACCTCTATGCATATGGCGTGAGTGTGAGTACGCATGCACTTCACCATCCTCCAGGGTGTCTGGATGGTGTGTCGCGTGCTTATGGAACCACTCAATCATGTGACTTTGACGAGGCCCCCTGTCATCTTTGGCCTGGCTCTCTCTCTCTCTCTCTCTCTCTCTCTCTCTTTCTCTCCCTCTCTCTCTAAACTGACACTCGTCCAGATGCCCGACATGTGGAGTTTTATGTGAAGGTGTGAACACAAGCGCTCTGCTGTCGGCTCGGCTCGTGAAAGGTCCAGGTGCGCTTTTTTTTTTCCCCCTTCCGCTTGAGAGCTTGACCTCGTTTTACAAAAGCGGCCTTTATTTTTGGCCTCGAAAGCAAACACTGCATCATTTATCTGCAATTCATGTCGCTTTGTATTGCTCTTAGAAAGTCACTGACATCTTTACTTTACAGTGCACTGCTGCCCCACTTCCTGGTAGATGTGCATATGACCCAGTACTGGATGTTCATTAAAAGCATTAAAAGCTGCTCATTAACCCAGGTCATAGAGACAGCCGTCCAGAAGAGCGTTCCCTGGCAGGTGATGTTTCGGTGAACTGTGGCGGCACGTGTATAATGATGAGACTGGACGCCAAAGTTAATAGCACGTTAACTCCTTTACTAGTGAAACTGAAACTTAATGCATACATCCATGCATAGACTTATGGGTAATGTAGTCTACCGCTACAGCAAGGTTGTTGGTTGTGGCACGGCAAACCCACTCCGCTTGACTAGCGTGCTACAGATACAGGCACAGGCACAGCTAGCATCGGCTGTGATAATGGCATGCATGAGCACAGCTTGCCCGTGGTGGCAATAATGTCATCAGAGCACAGTGGTGGTCTGGACAGCTATTATCACCCATGAGTAAATTGTCCCTGCGCGTGTGGACTGTGTGTGTGTGCGTTTGTTTGTTTGTGTGTGTGTGTGTGTGTGTGTGTGTGTGGAGAAATGAGCATCTCTCTCTCTCTCTCTCTCTCTCTCTCTCTTTTTCGAGTTGCAGAACAGTCACAGCTCACCACACACACACCCCACGGTGTGAGAATTCAGTTTGTGCACTTTTGTCATTCGCCAGTAATGGGCAACACTGAGGAGGCTGCTGATCCTGGATCAGTGTGGTGATGGTGCTGGAAACAGGAAGCTGTTTTTCACCAGGGGGGAAAGGTTCCAGTCTGGCCCAGGTGTCCATTTGAATCACATGAATGGAAGCCGTTTGGAGGTGGGGCAGGGGTGGGCAGTGGAGAGAATGGAGGAAGTAGCTGGTGAGATTGATAAATAAAACAGACGCGTGTCTCCTCCTGTAAGGCCTGATTGCTGCTCAACCTCCAGTGTGTCCTTGTGGGAGTGGGAATGGGAGCAGACTCTTCCTGGGGAGTTAGGATGGTGGCTTTATCGCCGAGGCCAGCAATGACGCAGCCAGAGCACATGAAAGCAGAAAAGGCCAAATGCCTTAGCAGACTGTCAGTCTCAGTGGCAGCTGAGGGTTTAGTTGCAACCACTTGAGAAACACTGTGTGTGTTGTGTGTGTGTGTGTGGGGGGTGTACAATGTGTGTGTGTGTGTGTGTGTGTGTGTGTGTGTGTGTGTGTGTGAGAGAGAGATAGAGAGAGAGTGAGTGTGAGTGTGTGTATGTGTGTGTGTGTGTATGTGCATGCTTGTGAAACATCGCACAGCATTTCCGCCCCATCTTCACACACTCATTACAACATGTTTGTGACGGATTCCCTCCTTTCCCACAACCGATTAACGATGCACTCTAAGACTCTCAAGTGCTGGGGAATGCGCATCTCATGAAACATTCAAAGCAATCAAACCCTTGAAATGGATCTAATGCATGCACAAGACCAAACATGCCTGAAGTGATCTTACAGCCATGCACGGGTGCAAAACGTTAAAGTCTTTAAGTTGTGGTGCACACTCCGGTTGTACTGGTTTGCAGAGATGTAACACAATGCAGCGAAGGAAACAAAGGCCTCTATTATGAGCCATGGATACTTAAAGGTTTACCAGGCTGCATCTCCTTTTTCATTCGTCTAAGCCTCTATATGGGGTGAAGAAGTGTTGGCAAGCTGCCATGGGATCCTCTGCTTTGAGGATACTAGACATCCAGGGACTATAAGACACCAGATATCCTCTCGCCGAGCGACTCTTTGCTTTCAGTCTCATCCGCAAATATGCTGAGAGCTGGCACTGATGTTTGCCTTGAGAGTGACTGAACATCTTTATAATAATACTGTAATAAAAAAAAAAAGTTTGGTGTAACTTCTCTAAAGTTGATGCTGTCGGAGGACATGATATGGTTAGGATGCAGCGTGGATTAAGTCTAGCTTTTTGAGCACTTTAAACGATGTTACTCATTTTTGAAATTGTATCCTTTTTATTTCTGTTCATCCTTTTCGTATTCTGAGCTATGCATCTGTCTTGCTGCAGTGTCTGTAGCTGGCTGTGCAACAGGACTTAATTTAGCAGTGTATCCCTGTGAAGGAGGTCTCTCTGGGATGAACTGTAGATGGCAACAGAGAGATGTGTGTGTGTGTGTGTGTGTGTGTGTGTGTGTGTGTGTGTGTGTGTGTGTGTGTGTGTGTGTGTATGTGTGTCACAGGTACTGCACGTCTCCTCAGGAGGGGGCCTGACAGTCTCGGGCAGACCTGACGAGTGGGTGATGAATTTGGGGGTATGACTGGTGTGGTCAGGGCGCGGGTCCAGCTGGAGTCCATCAGAGGCGACCGCAGAGAGGGAGAGAGAGAGAGGGAGAGAGAGAGAGATGGAGAGAGAGCCTCTGCTAGCGTGTCTTCCCTTAACATCCTGCGCCTGGCTGGGCATAAGTGCAGTTTAAAGAGGAGTGCCTGCATGTCAGTGTGTGTGTGTGTGTGTGTGTGTGTGTGTGTGTGTGTGTGTGTGTGTGTGTGTGTGTGTGTGTGTGTGTGTGTGTGTTTGTGGTAGGTCATCAACTTTGGTAGATTTGATGCGAGCTGTAATGTAAATGCCATCAGCACTGCTTAGTTGTGAGTGATGTTCTTCATGGAGCTGTTTTTAAAGAGGAGTCTGGGTGCCTGGCTTTTCCCATTTGGCTTTTCCCATTGAGTTGCCATTCACAGAGACGCACCCCAGGAGTTACTCACAGGACAGGGCCAGTAATTAGATCATGGACCCACAGGCCTCTCAGAGGTCACTCTGCCACAAAGTCCACTACTGGCTCTCTCTGCCTTGTTTACACACACATTCCTTCTACTCTCCTTCTCTTTCTCTATCGATCCCTCTCTCTATCACTCACTTCACCACTCTATATCTTTTAGAGTTGCCAGGAGGTTGAATCTTCTTTTAATTAGGTTTGCAATGAATCTAAATTACTTTAACTCCCAAACAAGGTCAAAGAGCTGAGGTGGAGGACAGGGGTGGGGTGATTTGAATCTGGAGGTGACGTGTGTGTGTGTGTGTGTGTGTGTGTGTGTGTGTGTGTGTGTGTGTGTGTGTGTGTGTGTGTGTGTGTGTGTTTATGTGTGTGTGTTTATGTGTGTTTATGTGTGTGTGTGTGTGTGTGTGTGTGTGTGTGTGTGTGTGTGTGTGCGTGTGTTGCTGCACATCTGCGTAGCAGCTACATTTAGTGCTCACTGCAGTAAACGTGTCAGGAGGGCATGTTGCTCACTAACCTAACTCCACTCCACTCACCCCCGCGCTCTCTGGCCTATTTTAAAGCAGCGCTCAGCACACCTGGTGAGGCTGCAGGTGTTTGGCATGGGTGGAAAGAAAAAAAAATAATCATGAATCATGTGACGTGGCTCCTCCACTCCCCACCAGCCCCACCCCACCCCACCCCAGCACAGCACAGCACGACTACCTTACAACCTTACGGTCTCATTTCATCAGAGTTAACATTCTGCTGACAACTGGGCAAGTCCAGCCTTCACGGGGGGAGGCCTCTTCCTTGCAGAGTTGTTATTTTAAACGCTATTGTATTTATATGCATTTTAATCCCCACACACACACACACACTCCTCCGCTACAAGGCCACTGAGGGTTTCCTGCTCCAGACGTGGGGGTCCCAAGGGAGGTTTTATGGACTGGAAAAGAAGCCCTGAGTTAGCAAGCTGTGAATTATGGGAAGATTTGTGAAAAGAAAGACAGAAAGAAAGAAAGAAAGAAAGAAAAAAAAAAGTGTTCTTTCTGGTCACGGTGGAAGTGGAAAAACAGGTGGACACATGGTGGACGAGGCACAGTCCATAAATATTAGGCTCTGAAAAGGGGACCCCGGTTCGAGCGGAGCGGAGCATGGGGGCCCCTACGAGGGCCTCCGGAGGAGGAGGAGGAGGAGGAGAGGGTCGATCAGCCAGTCGGCGGCACCGTCTCAGGATCTGGAGGGGTCACAGGGTTATGGGGTCACCTGAGAGCCCCTACACGAGTCCCCGGAGGTGTCGGGAATCGGACTCGGCTGGGCCTTGAAGTTTTTTTATGTTCCTTCCTGTGCGCTCCGTTTTCACACATAAATACAAGCAGCGGGGCGCACTCGCATCAAGGTGAGAACAGACTCACCGACACACCTCGCAGTCACCCTGACGCTCAAACACACACACTCCCTCAACCACAGACAAATATTATTTTACAGAGACCACATTCTCACATACCTCTCACCTTCTCAAAAAAGAGTTTGTGAATCCATGTTAGGAATCGTTTTTCCTCACTTCCCTGGCATGGCATAGATGGTCACATGTAGTTTGGTTGCATACCACTAGAGGCAGTAGAGTAGCCGTCGTCTTAGCTGTACATCAGATATGCGGACAGTGCAATGTTCTGATATGATTACTCTGTGTTTATGGATCTGTGTATTTTCTCTCTCTCTCTCTCTCTGTGTGTGTGTGTGTGTGTGTGTGTGTGTGTGTGTGTGTGTGTGTGTATGTGTGTGTGTGTGTGTGTGTGTGTGTGTGTGTGTGTGTGTTTATGAAACCAATGTTACCATGATTTAAAAAAAACACGGCAAATTGGGTCTGACAGAAGAGACAGCTAACAGCTGAATGCAAAAACGCTGCAGTCTTGAGCGAGTGTTTGAATAATGGCATGTTAATGACAGGCACGGCCCCCGTGAGTGATCCAGACAGGAGACATATGGGCGCTGACAGCCTGGCTCTGCGCTGTGGCGCACCGGTGCCACACACCACAAAGGGCAGGCAAGAGAGAGAAGCCTACCACTTCCATCCATTTTCACTCATAGTGATGGTGTGGTTGTATCAAAAACTCAGTAATTCTCCAGTGCTGTGATGTTTGGAGAGCATTTTTACTTTCCCGGGGAGTAACTCAATAGTGCCTCAACTCACTTTGGATAAAAGCATGACAATGCGTTGTCTTTTATCTACTATCTGTCACTTCAAGCAAATAGTATTATATTTTTTCAGCACATTTTGTCTTATATTTGAACTCCAAACTTGAAATCCTTTTTCATCTTGAAGACTTTTTTTTTCTCATATGGAGAGCCTTGCGTTGGCTGGTGAGTATGGAGGCGTGAGTGAATAATTCATAGATTAAAGCAGAAACTCTCAGTTCTCGCTCTATCGTCAAGGTCATTTTGGTTCACACAAATTAATAAAACGGAGTTCTCGGAGTTCTCTCTCTGTATATCCAAGATCATTTAAGTTCATACACATTACATAAGCCAGTGCAGAGAGAGGTCCACAAAAATTTGGAATTCGTCTGAAGAGGCCAAGATAAATGCAACATGTGCCACCTTGGCACGGCATGCGTTCTGTGCTGGCCCCAAGGTTACTTCTTGCGGCTTCCCTCAGGGCCTGCTCCGTGTCACCACCGAAACCACAACCACAACAGCACAACAATGGCTCAGTGTGCAGATCAGAGGAGCCTGTCCCTAACCCCGGGGTCTGACGTGACTCCTAAGATGGCCGCCCTCTTTAACTAACCCCGTTGTCTGATGAAAAAGAGAGCTCCCCGCGGTGTGCTTTAAATACATTGCGGCGACTCGTCTGACGGGCAAACGGTAGCGAGAGTCCTCACGCCACAGCGAACGCCAGGCTGTTTGGCCCGTGCAGACGGTCATCACATTCCGCTGTGGTTTGTGCGTCACATTTAGACGCCCTTGAACATGTGATGAAGTGTTAATTGTCGGTGGTGCTCTGACACCTTGGGAGAATGCATCGTGAAGTTTGTTTTTTTTGTTTTGGGGGTTTGAGCTTGAAAGTCCAGAGCCACTCAGCCCACGTAATGTTTTAAAATGCACACTGTAGGCGGAGTACATGAAACCCATTAAAAATATATGAGCCATCTGACATTGTATGGCCTTTGAATTTCCACAGATCCTTGGCTTTGAACTGTGTTTATTTGTGTTGTATATAAAGATAATATTTTGAAAGATATGACATAAAAATACATGAAACATTTCATTCTGCTTTTTTGGAACTTTATTTTGACCTGCTTTTACCGATACCACACACGTGTTTATTTATCTGTGAACTAACCCCAATAGAATGTATTTTTAAAAAGTGCAACACTTAGTCAGCCATACCAAAATAATATGTTTGAAGTCACCAGAAAAATACCCCAAAGAGTATTTTTAAACTCTGCCCTCTCTATTCATGTAGTAACCTTCCACTGTAAACCATTAGCAGATATATCCAGGCAGTTAGGCTGGGCACCAGCTAACCAAATGCTGGGCAGGCTGCCCCCCATGCTGTGCTGCAGGGGAGAGGAGGGAGCCAGGGTTGGCCTGGAGACCACCGCTCCATCAGGCCTCCACAGCTGTTCCACTGGGTCTGTGGTGTGGTGTGGTGTGGTGAGGGTCGGACTGAGTTGCTGAGGTGTCTGTGTCAGCCCGTTTTTACTGCTGATGCAGCATTTACACACACTCTCTTCTCTCTCTCTCACTCATTCTCTCTATTTCTCTCTTTAACACACACACACACACACACACACACACTTTCCATACTCTCTATGTCTGCTCATCCAACACCTACTGTACACCTATTGCACTTTTACAAAACAACTACTTAATAATAGCAATATGTATGGATTGTGGATAAGACTTGTTGGAAGACTGAAGGACTTAAAGTATCTGAACGTGTGGTCCGGACATGCACTGTGGTCTGGGGCAGAGACAGAGAGAGAGATGGTCAGGGCTGGAGAGCCTGTCTGAGGCTGAGACTAATCAAATGAAATGAAGAGTGACATTTCAGATCCAGACAAGGCACAACTGAGACTCGTTTCAATTAATTTGCTGATTGAACATTTTGGACAGTGACACGGTCACTGTCTATCTGTCAATCTCTCCTTTGTACTTTTTTTTTCTGTGAGGATTCGGATTTGAAAATCATTCGGGCTAATTTGGTTTGCTATTGTATTGCTAATTAAAGATCAGCAGTCAATGGGACCCCATTTGCATGAGATTGAATGGAGAGTTGTGAAGAGAATGAGAGGAAAGGCAGATGACCAATCAGACAAAATAATACAGTGAACCAAAAGGAATTGTAATACAGTGAAGCAAATGCACACATGACCAATTAGATATTGTAATACAGTGAAGCAAAAGCACACATGACCAATCAGATATTGTAATACAGTGAACCAAAAGGACACATGACCAATCAGATATTGTAATACAGTGAACCAAAAGGACACATGACCAATCAGATATTGTAATACAGTGAACCAAAATGACACATGACCAATCAGATATTGTAATACAGTGAAGCAAAAGGACACATGACCAATCAGATATTGTAATACAGTGAAGGAAAAGGACACATGACCAATCAGATATTGTAATACAGTGAGGTGCGTGAAAAAGAAATGCCCTAAAAAGTCATTGTCATGAACTCTTAACACTGTTGTGCTTCAGCACTGTTAACAGACAAGCTCTGAATCAAAACGTCATGAGCAGACCAGCCTAAAAAGTAGTCTTTATTGTTAAATCCTTAACCCACGAGAATCATATCTCCATCGTACACTGCCAATGTTACATAAAATTCTCCTCTTGGATGACTGAAATACGATGACAGTTTTGCTAGCCTGTTTTATATAGTGTTTAAATTTAAACCAGATATAACTGAAAAGGGACAGGAGGGAGGCGGCTGGAGGATGTGTTTTGGCATCTGTGCTGTTTATGTTAGCTGAAGTGTGTGTGTGTGTGTGTGTGTGTGTGTGTGTGTGTGTGTGTGTGTGTGTCTGTGTGTGCGTCCCTCCTGCTGTCCGTGATGGCAGAAACACACTCTGCGTGGAAAATGCTCTTGTGCGAGTGCATTAAAAGGGCAAGCGGGACAAAAATAGTCCCACGCCACCAACAGGAGAGAAGACCAGATGTCTCACGATGTGGCATTCCTGGCTGTTTTTTTTCTCCTTCTGAGCGCATAAAATGTAGCAGAATTGTTGCCAGTGCGCCCCCCTTAGCCACTTGATTTATGGTTTGCTACATTTGCTGCAAATGGTGTATGAACAATCACATTAGAGACAGTGAGGCTCGGGGTGATAGCTGAAGCTCATTCTCCCCACACGCACACAAACATAGATGCGCACACACACACACACACACACACACACACACACACACACACACTCATTTTACTTTTTTTAGGTCTCTTCCAATGCAAACAGGCCAAGCAGATGGTAACGCAATCCACCCGGCATGTCAATCAGCACTCTGACTTCATCCAGGGTGTCACCTGCTCCTAATAAATTAGGCTTATTTTGCTGAGCGAGAGAGAGAGAGAGAGAGAGAGAGAGAAGAGAGAGAGAGAGAGAGAGCAAGAGAGAGCAGAGCCCAGCAGAAGTGTGGGGTTCCTCAGGGCCCAGTTGAGAATGGAGGGGGTGGAGGGAGGGAGAGAGGGAGGGACCCAGTTTTTGTCTTTTGTTAAAGTTTCGCCGGTCCCTGCGCTCCGCTCTTGCAGAATTTATGACGGGCCCAGGGCCCCCTGGCTCTCTCTGGTTCTCTTTTTCAGACGCTTGCGGTGCTACCGCCGAACGGCATTAAGATAATCCATTAGACATTCCCTTTCCTCCCCAGCCTGCGGTTTCAAGTGTAGGAGAGTGTGTGTGTGTGTGTGTGTGTGTGTGTGTGTGTTTGTGTGTGTGTGTGTGTGTGTGTGTGTGTTTGTGAGTGTGTGCGTGTGCATGTAACCAGTTGTTAAAGTATTACTTACTGAGTTTTACAATCTGTCTGGTATACGTATTTGTCTTTGTTATATCAAACAGGCTATTACATTTACATATCTGTCCTATTTTAAAATAGAATGTTTATACAATGTGTGTCAAATATTATTATATGTGTTATAATACATATTATGTTCATGAAAGTGGCATAACAATAATGTAGGCTGAAGCTGAAATAAGTATTTGTTGAGAAATAAAAAACTGATGATGACTAAGAACATGACAAGCCAAAAACGCAGGTGTGACTTACTGTACATCAACAAGCGCTGTAACAAATGGTCTTTGGAGGACTATACAGGCTGTCCATAAATCAGTTATTGTTTATTAATGTTCTTTATATAGCTCATCATAATTTCATCATGGTCTCGGTAGATTAGATGGCTCTATTAAATCAATTTATCAGCATCAGTCTCTCCGAGGCATCTTCAGATGTTTTCTGGGTCTATAATTATGCTGTCATTGATTCCCTTTCCACAGGTGCTGAGTCAGGTGAAAGCAAGTCTGGGCTGTGACACACTGGGATCAGAATGGGTATCACGGCATAGTTTGTCTTATTAGATTGAGATTTATAGATGGTGGTGGCATGCATGACTGTGTAGTAGAGTATTTTGTCTACTACTATAAGTATGCACTCCCATAAATTGTAGAAGGTCATTCAACCAATTGCCACTGTGGCTCAGTTTGAGGTGGAAGAACCTATAAACTGTGTTTGAAATGTCACAGAAACATGCTCATTTTCCCATCTTCATATGGGGGTAGTCAGAGAGCAGTGATGGTAATGATTATATCCAAATCCAGAGTCTTAGGTTTCTCCTAATATAAAACCCTACTAATACAAACTATCATTCAAGGTGACTTGAGTTTGAGTAATTCATCTAAAGTCTACAAGCTTTGGTATGTGCATAGATTATTTTTTGGTTGATTGTATAGTCAAAGCACTTTCAATCAGAATCTTTAAAATCTAGCACGCCAATTTGAGAGAAATGTTGACTCCTGATTATATGCTTTTGAAGTGGTTTCATGGTAGCGGCGTATCACCTTGATCTGAATGTTTTACTTAACATGGCACAATGTGCAACAGTCAAAACTACGTTGATGAAAGTCTTTTAAATCTTTTAACTCCTTAGGCCATTTAGGCCTACCTTGGTTTACCAGTTACTAATCCTCTTAGAGACTTACATGGCAGGTCAGACAGTTGAATTGTTATTTGAATATGTTTGAAAGTAGACAACTAGGCCATAGAGACCAGAGCAAATTATAAGAATCTCTGACTACAGAGATACTGCAAGTCTCAATTGGTTGAGCAATGACAGTAAGCTGGGGTCCACTGAAAAGGATATACTGTAGAATCAAACTCATAGAATTAGTTTTCTGACTTTATAGCATACATAAGATAGAATGGGATATATTTTGTTTCTAATTCGGTTTGATAAGTAAATAAACAGGCTGTGTGAAACATCAAACCTACGGCCATGCTGGGTCTGTATGGACCATTGCCCTGATATGAGTCCACAGTTCACACACGCTGAACACAGAAACAAGCAATTTGTTCACACAGCCTCTCACATTACAGAGCTATTGCACATGCTGTTTTATACTGTTTTCTATTGTTTTGATTGCTTTTCATCGTGCTACAATGCTTGTAATGCCTTTACCAGGGATGTAGTGTTAGCCTGGGCCATTCTGTTTGTTGGGTTCTTGGGAAGTAACACGAACTTAATATGTTTTCCTTACTCCAAGTCACCCTTACTGTGTGCAGTTCAGGGCATTTGTGTGAAGGTCCAGCGATGTTTCTTGTTTGGACAATGTCAAGGCAGTGCACAGCCGATTTGACCATGTGTGTTTCCCACAGACAGGCTGAGAACGGTGGGGATAAGCGTCTGCTCTGCAGAGCTTGTGGGCTGGTCTGATGAGGGCCGATAGGGGTCTACTGTTTGTTCAGCTTGCCTGACCTCAGATCAGATGAGAGCGCAACTGTGACGGAGGCACTCAACACCAGGGAGAGGAGAGAGAGAGAGAAAAGAAATCTCCATAATCGCATCTGATTTATTATGTAAATACTTTTAGCAGGCAATTCCTCTCTGTCTGTTGGAACCATGACTGATAAGACTGAAATTAACACAAATTCAGCAGAGAGGTTTCTAATGAGCTGTTGAAGACGAGTGCGTATTCAGCTTATTAAAGTTAAGCAGCACAATGAGTTTGCTGTTACGTGGTCTTGTCCATAAGAGTTTTTAGGTCATCTTTGATTAGATATTATTTTTTTTTTAAAAATTAGTTTTGCTTTGTCTCTGGATTGTTTGTTGTGTAGCCTATTTGATAACTGTTGCCATGGCTTTCTATTGTGGTACTGTCATTGGTGGGGAACTATAGTCATAATGGTTTGGTTCTGCACATCTCTCTCTTCTCCAATCTCTCTCTCTCTATCTGTTTCTCTCGCTCTCTGTCTCTCTCTCTCTCGCTGTCTCTCTCTCTCTCGGTCTGTCTGTCTGTCTGTCTCTCTCTCTTTCTGTGTGTGTTTGTGTGTGTGTGTAGTGGGGGTGTGTAGTAGGGCGGTGGTAGTGTAGTGGCTAAGGAGCTGGGCTAGCGTGCAGTAGCCTGAAAGTTGTGGGTTCAATTCCCGGCTTCCACCGTTGTGCCCTTGAGCAAGGCACTTAACCCCAAGTTGCTCCGGGGACAATGTAATCCCTTGTAATATAGCTGACATATGTAAGTCACTTCGGTCAAGAAGTGTCTGCTAAATGTAATGTAATGTAATGTAATGTGTGTGTGTGTGTGTGATAACATGCATTGTTGTATACTGAAACTGTTGCATAATATTCTAAAATTCCATGTTGTAGTTTAGTTTGTATGGAGTTTATGTAAAGATGTGTGTGTTGTATGATGGATGAGAACAATGACTGACTGACATCAGTGTGTTTGTTTTTGGGTAGTGTGATGTCAAGTCTGTGTACCAACTTTTTGCCATACCAAGAAATGCACGCAGGCAGCCTTGGTTTGTTTAGCCCATAACACCATATACGACTGGAGCTTTAAGTCTTTGTGTGTGCCAGCGAGTGACTCGGCAATGGCTGTCATTGAATCAAAGACGCGGCACAGTCAAATTAGAGGAGCCGGAGACCTCACTCTCTGTAATTAACACCCAAAGAATTCCCCCGCCATTGTGCCCGACACTAAGAAAATGACAGAGCTAGCT
>NC_063203.1:19689033-19731533 GCF_017589495.1 Alosa alosa | reverse complement strand
TCAGCCTCTCTTTGTAGAAGGATTCTGTCCAAATTACCACCCCGACGAGGTTTCTCGACTTTTTCAATACCAATGTAGCGCAATGAGGCAACAGTATGTTCCATTTCAATAAAGTGACATGCTAACGGGTATGTGTCGTTTCTACATCTAATTGTGCTCCTATGCTCCGCTATGCGTTGTTTAAGCTGGCGTGTCGTTTTCCCTATATAAACTTTCCCACATGGACATGTGATTAGATAAATCACTCCAGTGGTTGAACATGTTATGATGCTCTTTATTGGGATCTTTTTCCCTGACCTTGGATGTTTAAAGTCATGGCATTTATAAGTGCCGTTACATTTGAATTACATTTATAGTTTCCAGGTCTGGTCGGCCTGTTTGAACATTGGGATTAAATTGAATGGACCAACTGGTCCTTCTTGAATAGACTACCTGTGGGGGTCTGTAAATACACTACTTAGTTGTTCGTCAGTTTGGAGGATATGCCAATGTTTCCGTAGTACAGGTTTAATCTCCTCTGCGCATTTTGAGTACTGAGTAATCAGTGCCGGCTGCCGGCGCACGTCTTCCCTTTTGTCGATTTCTGTTTTTTAGCATCTCAGTTCTATTTTTTCTTTCGAGTTTTGAGGACGCGTTTTTAATTTGTGCATCTTTGTAGCCTCTCTCTTTGAATTTCTTAATCATGATTTGCATATTTCGCTCAAAATCATCAGATTTATTACATATACGTTTCACCCGGCCGAACTGACTGTATGGCAAGCTATTCTTCAAAGGGTAGGGGTGGCAACTGTTTGCATGTAGAAGGCTATTACGGTCGGTATTTTTCCTGTATAGATTAGTGTGTAGACGGCAGTTTTCCCACACAATAAGGAGATCCAGGAAATTAATCTCTTGTTTGTCAAAGGTCATGGTAAATTTCAAATGGTCTGAGCTAGAATTAAGATATTCAAAAAATGACTGTAAAGAAGCCAGAGAGGTAATCAAGGATCTTTGGTTTAGCCGTTTAGACGGAGACGCAACCCGGTGTTACCAGATATACGGTTTCTGAGATTCTGAGTTTCCATGGGTGGAGTCGGGTGGAGTTTAGCGTGAATATTTATAAACGGAGGTTGACGTGCGCGCGCGCCTAGAGAGCATTCATGAAGCGTGACTCAAATGGAACTGAAAATGTTGGTAAAGAAGCTAGAAGACTACAACAATTTTAAATCGTTTTTAAATGTTGATATGGGATATTGTGGAAAAACGTGACAATTTCGACGACCACTGGTGGTCGAGTAAGTGTACGATTAGGCAATTTGGCGTTTATTTTTTGATCTTGTGTAGCTTTGACAGGCTAGCCTACAGCCTATCAAATTGTCATTACTTTCATTTAGCCCTGTTTAAATGGGCTATTTAGCACTTAAGGTTGTAATGTCAGTGGGACATCATGGTAGATGTCTTGAAAGTGTTATTACATCATCTGTTTTTTTGTGTGTGATGTCCAATGAGTTTCGAGATTTGGTCATGCATGCTTGCCTACACAAACATGTTAGCCTAGTTTGACAAATTTACTTGTGCTGCATTACAATGCCCAGCTAGCTACCTCTGTTGCCAAAAATGCTTTATTGGACATTCTGATATCTTGGAGTCTTGTGAAATACTAAAACTTGTTTTATACAATCATGTTGTTATTGTACCATTAGGGAAGCAGGGCATTAATATGGGCCATGCACTTACAGTATGTTGGTTATGTTTATCCATAAAGGTCATAACTGCATTAAGTCAATATGCTTTATTACCTTACAAGTACTGTCTAGCTTTACATGGATGATGCCTTCTGTAAGAGAAGTCCTTCAGATACAGTACACAAGATGAATGGGTTATGGTGTGGTGAATGGGTATGAATGGCTAATGGTTACAAATTAAGTAGTACTTTACAAGAACCTATGTGCTCAATGAGGATGATATGGGGGGGGGGGGGGGCTATAAGGTAAAGTTCATCAGTCATCAGATTGAGGTGAATGACTACATATGGGCTGATTATAACAGGTAGTAATCTGGCCCTTCAAACCCCAAATTAGTCATGTGATGCATAAAGGACCCCAGAGGAGTTTTTACCTTAAAATAACGTTTCCAAAATCATTTTGAAAGCCCATGAACTCTTAGTTAATGGCATTTTGAGCAGGTCTTATCGCTTTGAAAGTTTACTGTTGAGGTAGGAACAGAGAAACACACCACTCCACTCGTGTATTTGATGCCAGACAGGCTCATATCTTGCTGTTCTATATGCATGCCTATTAATTTACATTTTTGACCAAATCTGCTGTTATGTTCTATTCCTAAGAATATTAGGCTAACTTGGCCAGACTCCTCTTACTATGTAAAATTAAAATTGAAAAGAATAAACTGCTCTACAATAGATAGACAGGGCACCCCTATATCATCCTCATTGAGCACATAGGTTCTTGTAAAGTACTACTTAATTTGTAACCATTAGCCATTCATACCCATTCACCACACCATAACCCATTCATCTTGTGTACTGTATCTGAAGGACTTCTCTTACAGAAGGCATCATCCATGTAAAGCTAGACAGTACTTGTAAGGTAATAAAGCATATTGACTTAATGCAGTTATGACCTTTATGGATAAACATAACCAACATACTGTAAGTGCATGGCCCATATTAATGCCCTGCTTCCCTAATGGTACAATAACAACATGATTGTATAAAACAAGTTTTATTATTTCACAAGACTCCAAGATATCAGAATGTCCAATAAAGCATTTTTGGCAACAGAGGTAGCTAGCTGGGCATTGTAATGCAGCACAAGTAAATTTGTCAAACTAGGCTAACATGTTTGTGTAGGCAAGCATGCATGACCAAATCTCGAAACTCATTGGACATCACACACAAAAACAGATGATGTACTAACACTTTCAAGACATCTACCATGATGTCCCACTGACATTACAACCTTAAGTGCTAAATAGCCCATTTAAACAGGGCTAAATGAAAGTAATGACAATTTGATAGGCTGTAGGCTAGCCTGTCAAAGCTACACAAGATCAAAACATAAGCGTAAATTGCCCTGTCGTACACTTACTCGACCACCAGTGGTCGTCTTTAAATTAATCACGTTTTTCCACAATATCCCATATCAACATTTAAAAGCGATTTAAAATTGCTGTAGTCTTCTAGCTTCTTTACCAACATTTTCAGTTCCATTTGAGTCACGCTTCATGAATGCTCTCTGGCGCGGCGCGTCAACCTCCGTTTATAAATATTCACGCTAAACTCCACCCGACTCCACCCATGGAAACTCAGAATCTCAGAACCGTGATATCTGGTAACACCGGGTCGCCTTCAAAACTCTACACTCTGGAAGGAGTCTTCAGATTTTTGCGTCTTCAAGCCCCGATGGCGGGGTCGCCGTGTAAACGAAAGGCACTTATGATAAAATATTTTGTCATCTTTCTTCGCAATCGTTCTCGTATAAACGGCCCCTTAAACTAAATAAAGTGTAAGAACCTTAACATTCACATTCATACATGTGCAGCACCTCATGGTGGAGGGAAAAGGTAATGTAATGACATGTCATTCTACATTTGTCTATGTTTGACACTGACCTGCTGTCCAGAACAAACGGTTCAGGCTCTATGGACGTGTTGCATTGTCAGCCTTTGAATGGAGTACACTACACTCGTGTCCCTGTTAGCACGGCCCCTTTTGTCCAACCGCTACATGTAAAACCCATCAGTCAACATCAGCTGTCAAAGACATAATAACTGTGACATTAAAGTGACAGGCAACATAGGCTGTGTGTCTGAGGATAACACATAGACCTCAGTCACATGGTTAGTGCTTCTGTTTGTCAAGCTGAGGGATACATGTATTGTCGTTGTTGTTTCTGTTGCGCATTTATTTGTCAGAAGACGTCTCGTGTGACATTTATCTTATTCGTGAGACGGCAGGCAGTGTAAAATCCAAAAGCAAAGTGACTGAAATTTAAAATTAAAACTGATAAAATAATGCAGGTGCAATATATGTATACTGCATAATGTATCTCTGTCCAACAATAATTAATCCCTGAGATGCAGTCAGTGATGTAGAAATGGACCTGGTGACCAACCTGTTCTCAGTATTCAGGTCCATGGGGGTCTGGAGGAGTGGAGCTGATGCTGAGGGCTAGGGCTACATGGGGATGGGGTTAGGGGTGGGGGGGGGGGTTGGTGGGCTGTTGAGTGGTGAGGTTAAATCAGACGGCCTCTTTGTGTGTGCTCAGAGCACCGGGCTCCCCACACATGGCCCTGTGTAATTAGCCAAAAGGGGAGAGGAGAGCCAGAGAGACCCAGAGAGAGGCAGTGGGACGCTGTGCCTGGGAGCGGGCGTGGGGCGCAGGGAGCTGGGACGGTGGCACGGGGCGGTCCAGCCTCTCTCTGCCCGTAGGCCCCCAGGGCAGCTGGGCCCACCACCTGTTAATGGGCTCTGAAGTGAAGCTTAATTGGACTGGCAGGGCATGTGCCACCCTCTCTTTGGGCACGGGAGGGCAAGGGATGACAGATGCAGCGTAGCCTGAGAGAGAGAGAGAGAGAGAGAGAGAGAGAGAGAGAGTGAAAGAGACATACTGTAGGGAATATAAATGGAAGCAAATTTGAAGTTATGAGTGTCCAAAAAAATGGTTACAGACTTCAGGGAATGATGATTATGATGATTTTTAACTCCGTAACACTACCCTAGAATCACCCCGGTATCAGGGACATCTCTTGTAATAGCAGCCTTAACTGCACTTAAAAAGGAAATGCTTTTTAAAGAGTTTCACCATGCTATCCATTTAAAATTCATTCAAATACAAATATTTGAAATTTTCTAATTTCCTTTCTCTAATAGAGCTGGTTTGTGATGTCCTCTCAGTGAGCAAAGCAAGTGTAGATGGGATAGACAATAAAGGCCCCATACATAATTCTGCGGAAAGTCTCTTGAGATATCCAAAGGAAAATAACCAGACATGCATCCAGGGCATACTTACGCTGATTTCCCCTGACAATTAACATTAAAAACAGATTGTTAAGTTCCCACAACTTTGACATTTTCAAGTGCCTCAGTGAATCCAGTCCCCTAACCTCGGACCTGGAACGCACTCTGACCAGCTCTGCCAGCAAACCACCGCTCGAACTTAACCAACTTTCCGAGAGCAAGGAACCTTTCTGTGGATCACTGGAAGAACAAAATGAGCACAACATCAATTAGAATGAAGGGGCCCTGAGCAGAACAAATGACTCTGCTGAGAGAGAGAAACCAAAGTCAGGCACACAATGACCAGATCCTCGGAAAAAGAACAGGCTCTGTGAACGCAGACTAACCAGGAGGATGGTACACACACACAATATTTACCCGGAAATGTTTGGATGAGTTGTCTCTGCAAAGAATACGTGGATTATGATAGATAGATAGATAGATAGATAGATAGATAGATAGATAGATAGATATGATAGATAGTTCAATGGCCCTGGGGATGAATGACTTCCTCAGTCTGTCTGTTGTGCAAGGCAGTGAGCGAAGTCTTCAGCTGATCAGGCTCTTCTGCTTAACAATAGTGCTGTGGAGTGGATGACACTCATTGTCCAAGATGTTGATCAGTTTGTTCAGGGTCCTTTTGTCAGATATTAAATTGATGCACTCCAGTTCAGCTCCCACTACAGAGCCAGCTTTCCTTACCAGCCTGTCAAGTCGCCCAGCATCCTTCTTCTTTGTGCTTCCTCCCCAGCATACCACTGCATAGAAGAGGACGCTGGCAACAACAGACTGGTAGAACTTCCTGAGGAGCTTGCTGCACACATTGAAGGAGCACAGCTTCCTTAGGAAGTACAGCCTGCTCTGCCCTTTTTTGTGCGTCAGTGTTGGCTGACCAGTCCAGTTTATTGTCCAGGTGGAGACCCAGGTACTTGTAGGTGCTTACCACCTCGACATTGACCCCATCAATGGAGACTGGTAGCATAGTGGGCTTGTTGACAGAGTAGCAAGACATACAGATTTGTGCCTCATTGTATTAAAATACATTTTAATTTAATAAAGAAGCTAAATAAAATGATTACTCCTTCCTTTAGGAAATTAGATGAGGACTGGCCGTCATGCTTTGTGAGAGTGATTCACTACCTCCAGCATCATCAGATTGAGTTTTGTGGCACAGGGAGATGCATTTTCTCAGCAGCCTAGTGAACCCTGTGCAATCCTATCATTTGTCTTCAGCTGCACTGCAATTATAAGGCTACGCACTGTGCTTTTGACCCTTTCAAATGGCATTCGACAAAGGAACATTATGAGCAGAACAGGGCACTACATAAAGCGATCAGCAATTTAATGAGCACATTTAATCCTCCTTTGTTTAAATGTTGAACCCTATGTTAATGGCATTTCACCTCAGATCGCATACTGCATTTTTATTTTCTTCTATGGTGTTGTATGGAGGACAACCACATTCTGTGAAATACTCTGACGGACCCTCACTTCCCTTTAACTGGTGTCAGCAAATATGCAGACAGACAGATTTCTATGCTGTGCTTTTTTCTCAGTTCTATCTCTTAAGTTGGACAACATCTTCAGAAGCTCTTCCTTGAAGGGTTTGCTGTGGTGTTGTGCAACTTATGAGAAGTGTGCGATATTTATACTTTTCCTGTCACTGCTGTGTATTGGTGTTGTTGTTTGCTTGTGAAGTAAAACGTTTGTTTGTGCATGTCCTTTGTTGCGTTGTTGTGACAGTGTCTTGTGTGTTTGTGTAAACGTGGGGAGTTCGGACATCGAGCCAGGTAATAGGATTGGCCCAGCGTGAGGCTCTTGAACTGTCACGGCCTTGCACTAATGACATCACAGCAGGAGCAGGCTCGATCCTCTTCGTTCTAGACCGTTCTTCCCCAAAAGCCCTCTCTCTGCCACATTCGTTTTCAACACTAATTTGCTCGCTGACCTATAAGGTGCGGTACTTTTCTTGATAAATTAAGTGCCATTTGTTTCGTTCTTGGCACTGACGTTTATTGAACCGGAGACTGCAGGGGGGTAAAATCAAGGAGGTCTTTCTCCCCTGCACACTTGAGTGATCCTAAGTACTCTCAAATGAACTATTCTATTGCCCCCCCACCCCACCTCCCTGTCTGTCATTTAGACCCAATGATGCCACTTCTCATTGAGGAAACAGACCCTTCTGACAGACGGACTTGCAGTCATCTGGACATTTTAGACGGCCCTTTCATTAGCCCCCTTACCGACCCCCCCGTACCAAATTAACCCCCTGTCAGCGCCCCACAATAGAAGTGGGCATGGCCCAGCTTGATTTATCCCACGCCCAGGCATCAAGAGGGCACGGCTAGCCCCTCTCTCACCCCCTCTCCCCACCCCTCCTCCCTTTTCACCCCTTTTCCTGTCCTCCCTAAAGGCCCTCTCCCTCTCCCTCTCTCTCTCTCCCTCCTCTTTCTTCCTCCAAATGTTCCTCCCATCCCAGTTCTCAGTCTGACGTCTGGAGAGAGAGAGAGAGAGAGAGAGACAGAGAGACTGACACTGTCGATAGCGGTCAATAGGTCTATTTAACAACAAATCAAGGGTAGGTGTCAGTGTGCGTTTGTGTCTTCGAGGGTGGTGGTGCACCACCAGCAGTACTGGGTGGGGATCTCTCTCAGTGCTCCTTTATGGAGAGGAGCCAAGTGTGGAGGACAGATAGGCGTCCAGTCCAGTCCACCTCGTCCAAGACCCGCATGCGTCTCGTTTCCATGGACCTGATTTCACGCCGAGGTGACTCACAAGGAAAAAGCCCTGCTTGACCTGGAGAGGCAGAAGAAAACCTAGCTCCGCTTAACACCGGCGTAGCCATCCATGGGACCCCATCAGGACTTGGCCTCCGCCCTGTTCTGTGGTCTATATAATCTCCTCTTTGACTCGCACGGGATCATCCAGTGTCCACCTGCGCCCAGTGCTCGGTTGTATGTGTGTGCGTTTCGCTTAGAGATCAGCAAGCCTTCTGCAGGGGGCTTTTCAGGGGGGTCTGAGCTCCAGGATGGAGTTTAGGGGGAGACTCGGCGTCCGTTCCCCCAGCAGCCTGGCTGTGGTGTGGGCACTGTGCTGCTGCCTCTGCCGGGTGGCCGGGGTGGCTGGGACTATGGCTGTGCTAGCCGCTGCTTCTGTTGCTGGTGGCAACAGTGCGCTCGGGGACTCAGGTTCTGTGATGTTATTTCCGACAGACCCGGGCGCGCAGGACGGGGCCAGTGAAGGGGCCACGGTGGCCCCCGCTGTGGAGCATGAAGACGACAACTCGCCGGGCTACACAGGTACCGCTGCTCTTCCTCTCTGCTTCACCCTCAGGCTCGGATCCCAGGGCTCTCTGGGCTGGGCTCTGCTGTGCTGTGCCCATTTTATTCCCACTTCATTTGTGCCTCACTACATCCATTTAAATAGAGGCCTAAACTTAAACTCACTCTCTCTCTCTCTACCTCTCTATCTATCTCTCTCTCTCTCTCTCTGTCTCTCTCTCTCTTTGCCTCTTATCTCTCTCTCTCTCTGTCTCACTTTCTCCCTATCTACCTCTCCATCTCTCTATCTGTCTCTCTCTCTCTCTGTCTGCCTCTGTCTTTCTCGCTCTGTTTTTCTCTCACGTTACCATCATACAGGATCTGGTCACTGTTACTTTCCTCCTACCTGTTGGAAGTCCTTCACCTTTCTGCGGACATTGGTCATTTCACTGGTTGTATTGGTTTTGGACTGGATAGAAACTGATCATGCTGTGGTTGCAGAAACAAACAATTGAGTCAATCAGTGTTGAAATGTTCAGTAGTGCAATGAAGCAGGACACCATCTTTTATGTCTATACAGGGTTGCTAGTTTTGTATTATTACATTCCCAAAGTGCAATCTATGGATCTACAACAAAATCATATAAGTGAATGGTGAAATGTTAAGCAATAGATGTCTGTGTCATGAGGCTAGTCACAGTGTGAGGTGAATTTGACCTGGGGGGAATAGTTCAGCCAGGGGCTGCCGTCGTTGAGAGGTTTTGTTTGTTTATAGCTCTGGGCTCTTGCTCTTTGCTGGTGGAAATGGCACACTCAGCGTGAGCCACACTCCCTCTGCTCTCCTCCTGAGATTTAATGAACCTCACAACCTCACAGGCTTTTGTTGCCTCAGCTGAGAGAGTCAGGATGTCCAGATGGGTGCCCATAGACCAGGCCATTTCGCTGGCTCACCCCCGGGGTGATAAGACACCCTTTAGGATTTATAAGGGGACCTGCTGGGGGCCAGAGAGGCTCTTTTGAAAGTTCCGGGTCAAATTGGCAAAGCAGCTTCCTGCCATCTCTCGCAAGAGTGTTTACACTGAATTTTACCCCTTAGGTTCTACTAAGGCAGATGTTACCAAAAAAAAGATATCTGTATATCTGTTTTGAAATTGGCTGTTTCTGCGGTATGAAGCTTTTTTTGAGTGGCAGCCAGCAGTCTGCTACAGCCAGCAGTAAATAGGAGGAAATAACTCTCTAAGGAGGACATGATAACAGGTAGGCTTTGGAGTTAGGTGTTAGGCTCGTGGTTCTTTTATCAGGCTCAGGGTGATCCATCTGAAGAGTTTAGCCCAGAAAATCACATCAATCACGCTCTGAAGAGAGAGAGAGAGAGAGAGAGAGAGAGAGGTGCGAACACTTCCTCATTAGTGTTCTTTAGGGATGGCTCCAGGAGAGAAGGCTCTTTAATCCAACATTTTAATCCCATCTGTGCCGGAGGATGTGGGGAATCGATCTCCCTTAGTCACCGAATTGGAAATGAGGCTAATGTGTCCTAATGCCCCAGTCTGCCGCCAACAGCAGAAGCGAATGAGCGGCAGCCAGTGACTCCATCTCCACAGATTGGATTCACTTAGACGAGGTGAAACAGCCGGATTAGCCCAGGCAGTTGCCAATTTCTTTCTCTCTTTTTTTTCCTCCGCTACTTTGTCCTCCGCTATATTATTCCTTTCCTCGCCAAAGTGGAAATTGAGTTCACCTTCCAAGCGTCCAGACCAATTCCAATTCAGATTCACCTCTCTTATCATTGGAGCCGTCTGGGCCCGGCTGGCGACTTTCTCAGAGTAAGCAGGTCGATACATAGATGGAGAGGGATGCCTTGCACCTCGTAGGGAAGCACAAGTAACAGTAACAGAACTGACTGGGAAGGCGTGACTTTCTGCACATGGCCTGAAAGACAACAGCCACTTCCCGTGGTAACTCGGGTTTCCCCCTGAGAGAAGGGAGAGTCTCTATCCGTAGTCTGCGCTCCAGTGGAAAGGCCGTGGGCAGAGAAGGGGATCAGGTTTAAGGTCGGGCCTCTGCCAAGGACAGCATGGATCTTTGTGTTGATGAGGGCTGCTAGGCATACTTTTAATGGCAGGGAGATCACATTATTATGTTCTTGGCATCGAGCTGCTCTTTCATGACTCCAGGCCTTGATTAAAATTTTATGTAAGCACTTAGTAATGTCTTTAAGAAGTCCTCATCAAACTAAAAAAACTAAAACATGTAGAGAAAATTCACACATCCACTACTATTAATCACACTTTTACAAAGCCTAAATTCCAAATCATCGATACACTGCAATATTTTACGACCTCTGTGTACATTTTGAAATAAGATAGCAAGCAAACTCTCTGAGCTGGGAATAAAAGTTCCGGAGACAAGCTCATGAAACTTTTGCATTGCGATCGCAAGCCACTTACTACTGATTAGACTCCAGTTCACAGGCACGCGGTGAGTAGAGAGCTGACAGACCCCCAGAGTTAGCGCTGCGAGATGAAAGGCGAGCGAGTCTTTTTTCCCCCTGCACAAGTGCTGCTCTCCTCCTCAAGCCCCACTGTCGACAGCTCGCAGCGCATCTGTCAGAGACGGGCGAAGGCCGCAGAACTTCTGAGCGAGCCCAGTTCGCTCATTTTGTCACTGCACTTGGCGGGGTGGGGTGGGGGGTTTGGAGAAAGTGAGAAAATTGAAGGTCACCACTTTTTTTTTCGCCACTGTCGCCAATTGGCCACAAAACAGAGGGCTTGTCTAGACAAGTGCCACATATCTCATTGCGAGTGTGTCCCTGAATGTCAAACTCGGGCCATTCACTGCTTGGATGAATTGCACATTGACAGACAGATGAGTGTGGACATGATCACTCCCTTGGAGTGAGAATTGCAGAAGCTGTATTGTATGGGGTGAAAGTTCTAGGATACCTGTTTTTTTTTGTAGCAGGCTCTCTGCCCATCTCAGCATTCCATGGGGAAGTGTTTACGAGTCTTAAGCTGACAGTCTCTGTTGTTTTGCTGTCTATGGCAGTGGTATTCACGCCTGTGGAGGACAGGGGCAGGTCGTGGTGGTGGTCATCATTATCGTGTCCGCTGGCTGTATTGATGTGGAGGTGGAGCTGCTGTGTGGCTGGCTGCGTCCGTGTGACAGCTAGAGACAGAGCTGTGGACATTTGCAGTACACCTCCACCTCCACCTCCATCGCCTCCACCACTTCCACCTCCTCCACCACCGCTGTGCCTCATTACGAGCCCCCGGCGTGGCCTTGAATCCTGACCTCTAAGACCGAGTCTGGCTTCACATTCATTACCACCCCGACTTAGCAGCCCCACTCACCCCCCCACCCCTGCCCCTGTGCTTCCTCATTCCTCTCCCTCGTCACGTTCACGTTCACTCACAGCGAAGTGGCCATTAAGGTGCCTGCGGTCCCAAGGTTCTCTCGGTTCTCAGCCGCTCTTTGGAATCTGGTGAGAGGGGAACCGAAAACCAGGCTCCCTTCAGTCATTCTCCCCTTCTCCTGAGACTGGCCGTGGCGACAGAGGGCCTGACGACGCCTAGGGGAGAATGATCTCACTTGAGATATAATTACCTCAAACTCCAGACCGCTCTCCTCCACCAGAACCCCCATCCCCACCACCCCATAGAGCTCTCTCGGTGTTGGATGAAGGGACTCTTTTTTTTGTTTTCTGAGCCCCAATCCAATCCTCTTTCTTCTCCTTGAGTCCAAAGCTTAACTCTCTGCTGCAACAGAAAATGGGTCGATTAACCATTCCTCTCTGGAGCAGGTCAGGCTAATACCATGAAGACGGACTTGTGAGGTGGTGAGATTGACAGAGGAAGTCGGAGTGCAAACGTAGATAAGGGGAAGGGGGAATCCATTATTCAGAACCATGCTTGTGTCTCGAGCTGCGTGGGGAACAGAATCAGATTCATCCTCTCTGTTATGATTAACATCAGCAAGCGTTGTGTGCTAGCGCGAGCAGGGCCATTGCTACTGTCATTAGCATTCATTCCACCGAATCATGGCCCAATAGACTTCGTGTTTTTGAGAATGGAGACACTGGTGCAATTACTGGGCTTTTTTTTCTGCATGAATCGTAAATGGCTTCCCCTCTTCCCCATCTGTGGAGTGGGGGAAGGCAGGGGGGATTCAAACGCCTCTCTTTTGTATTTGCCCCGAATGTCCATATGGTGCCATCATGACTGTCAAGCAGTTGCAGGGTTTTTTTTTAAATGCAAAGAGAAAGGCGTGTAACATTAACTAGAGTTATCCTCACACGGGGACACATTGGTTCTTTTTGTTTTATTTAATGCCTTTGTGTTCACGGTGACTTTAATCAGTAATGGACTTGGCATTTGCATCCGGTCTATTCATTTAAACTGCAGGCAGTTAGTCTTGTCAGTCTTGTCAAAAGATGATATTGTGGTATCAGAATAAAAGGATTGAATAGAGTACTTATGGTTGCATTTCTTTCCAATTGCATTTTTGCTTACACTGGTACTGTTTTTTTATCAAGTGCCATTCTTTAAGAATGATAACATAAGTCGCCAGCATCACATAACATAACCCTTAACCTGTGAGCAGTCATATCTGGTTGAGGTCAAAACTACTGTCCACACTGGCTGTGTCCATTTCTGCTTCTGCTTGCAGTGAATGGAGTCTATGGGCAAGAGAATTGAGTTTGACTTATTTATCTGACAAAGATCAATGACAGTGGAGACAATAAAGACACTGGTGTGTGTGTGTGTGTGTGTGTGTGTGTGTGTGTGTGTCAAAATCAGCTGAGTTAATTCTACTAGTAGGCAACTGCAAATATTGTAAGTAGCTTTAAAATAAAATATAAAATCCTCAAACAAATGTTAAGTGTATCAAAATAAACTACAAAATACAGCAGCCACACCATGTATCAAAATAAAACACTGTATTGTTGTATTTTGAAAATAGATATCTGTCTATAAAATCTATTCCTTCATCAGTACACCGACTCTGTTGAGTAAGTGAACAGTGTTTGAGAGGAACAGCTTTTCTCTGCCTACGAGACATGCCATAAGCCTGCAAACAGTCAGCAGATCAACTATGCTGACCTGCCTGTTACATAGCCTAATCTCATAGCCTACATATCATAGCCTAAATTCTATATCAGAGATGCATCGGGCAACTTCTTGTGCAATGTTGCAGGGAAACATAATCCGCTTCCATGTTTTCCTATTGGATGAATAAAGTTCTCAAGAAACTTGAGGTTGATGGAAGAGGGAGTGTATTGTGTGTCTGAACAACCCACACGTTACTCATCTTGCACTGGATCATCTTCCTGAATCTCAGTATTTTGATCACAACAAGTTGGGGTGGTGGTAGCGTAGTGGTTAAGGATATGGGTTAAATTTGCGGCTTCCACTGTTATGCCCTTGAGCGAGACGTTAACCCCAAGTTGCTCCGAGGACAATGACCCTTGTAATACGATTAACATATGTAACTCACTTTGGATAGAAGCTGTCTGCTAAATTAATAAATGTAATGTAATGTAACAACAAGTCTGGGGAAATTACTAAGTCAGCTCCAGTCAGAGGCTACATTCATTGGTTTGCACTTTGTGACTTTACCAAAAATATTTGCCATTATTTTTAAACTAGAAAAATTATATGGAGTGAGGATTGTCTCAAAATGATTTAAATATATATAAAAGGATATATATATATATATATATATATATATATATATATATATATATATATACATATATATACATACATTTATAAATATACAAATACAAAATACAAATATAAAAATGTGACATACAAATAAATAAACAAATTGATATAAATAAAGTGTCTTTGTAAATATATTTTGAGATTTGAAAATAAATATGCTTGACTTTGTATGTGGAATCTCAATCCTCACTCCATAAAAATACACACTAAAATACAAATGACAAAATACTATTTTGTGTTTGAAATATGTATTTTAAATCTATCTGTATATTATTTATGTATTACAAATACTGCCCATGCCTTTAAGTAAGAGTATATTTGATTTAAAAGAATGTGACATTGACCTTGTGTGTTATACTGCAGTAAGGTCAGTTTATTTGACCAAACAAAACAAACAATGAATGTTGTAGAATGAATGATGTTATAGAAAGTGGAAAATATGGTTGTTTGACACTTTCTAAGAGGTCAGACTGATTAACAGCTGAGGAATGATTCCTATGTGACATTCCTTACTGCTTAGTGTTTGCTAAATAGATTAAACAAGGCAAAGACACAGGCAGCTGTCTAAAATTCACTATGAAACTTCAGCTGGGTTGCTCCCTAAAGGACTTACAGTACATAATTAGATTGGTCTTCAGAAATCTTGTCCTAATAAGTAGTCCCACTCTGTGAGGAGTATAAAGTCTCTTCCATGCATGCGTCTCTGAGAAGTTCTTTCCTGCGTGACCAGATGAAGAGTGAGCCCTGTGACGTACATCTTGGTGAAGTAGGATGTGTTCCTCTGGCCATACACAGGATGATGTGCTCACAAACTCTCCCACAGCTGGGGTCAATGCTGTGCTTCTCACACGCTTGCTATGCACCGGATGTGTGAGTGTGTGGGTGGATGGGGTGTTGGTGAGGGTGTATGTGGAACTGTGCTTGTGTGTGTGTGTGTATGTCTGTGTTTGTGTGTGTGTGTGTGTCAGAGAGATAGAGAGAGAGTGAGTGTGTGTGTGTGTGTGTTTTTTCTCTGTGTGTATGTGTACGTATGTGTGTGTGTGTGAGAGAGAGAGTGTGTGTGTGAGAGAGAGAGAGAGAGAGTGTGTGTGTGTTTTTCTCTGTGTGTATGTGTACATGTGTGTGTGTGTGTGTGTGTGTGTGTGTGTGTGTGTGTGTGTGTGTGTGTGTGTGTGTATGTGCCGGCCTGTGAGTATGAGACCACTTTTTTACTGGATATTGGGTCTCTCTTGTGCTGCCTGCCGTGCTGGAGATCTCTGCATGAGACAGGCGCGCTCCTGTGACGGGGGTCGTAAATCTGCCCAGCACCTGCTCCCCGGGCTTTGGCGCGCTGTGGGGTCAGCAGCACCAGATATCCCATCGATCATATTTATGGGGTCCATCACTGAGCCAGTTTGTTTTGGCAGCTGATCACGCCAGGGAAGGGGGAGGGAGAGGGGGGAGCTTTTTTAATTTTGTGTGCTTGGGGTAAGAGAGGAGAGAGAGAGAGGAACACTTGTGAGTGGGGGGAGAAAAGGTGTGAAAAAGACAGGAAATGCCAAAAAATTGTAAAAAAAATAAAAAGACAGGACATGTTGAGAGAGAAGGACAGTGATAGAGAAAATGTCTTTTGCGAGGCACGGAGACAGAGAGAACGCAAGTTATAATACACAAAATATGAGACTGGAATATACAGCAGAGAGCGCAAAAGCAGAGAGCATGAAAGAGACAAGAGAGAGAGAGAGAGAGAGTATGCAACATGGTTTTCATGTGCTGTGCCTCTCTCAGAAGGAGATCAGAGGCTGTGATGTGGTCTGCCTTCTCCCCAGAGCCCGGCCTGTCTGCTGTAATATAGCTATGGGCTTAGAGAAGCGGGGGGAGACGTCTGGCTAACACAGAGCAAAGTCACTCTTAAAGCTTGTAGTCAGACAGACTCTCTCTCTCCATGCTGCTTTAAATCTGCTTTAAATCAGTTGAATGGCGTATACCGCATTATCTCATTTGCTCTTCAACAAGAAACCAGCATCTGAAATGAGATTTGGATCATCTTTTATGGTGATATATATTCTCTTTTTAATGGCACATTTAGCGCAAATCTTTTGTGAAAGTATTTTCCCCTAATAACAATTGCCTCCTCGCATCTGCCAGACCTAGAATATGAAGGAACATAATAATAGACAGAGAGAGAGGGACAGAGAGAGAGAGATTGGCTTGCGGTCCTAGAGAGGGCTTGTCCCTCTGGTGGACATTCCAAGAATTGTCGTCACCATGACTAAATTGATCCACCGATTGACAATGACACAATCATTTCTTTCTCTCTGCAAAAATCAATTTTTTTTCTCCTGCATATCCTGCTTTCATGTTGTTTAAGAGTTTGCATGATGCCTCTGTTGAAGTAATGGACATTCCAGGGACAACAGTAAGACAGCCTCTGCTCATTGTGACCACTGTCGGCCCAGACACCCGGAATGCTGGTGGAGAAACAGGGCATCGGGGCGGTCCGGGCCAGTGCGCTATGGTGCTGTCGCTATAGAAACATTCCTTTCCTTTCCCCTGTAAATGGGGCCCTGTCAGGGTTTGCTGTGTGTGCTGACAGCTCTATCTGGCCATGCGAGGGGCTTTGCATCTCTAATGACACCCCAATCCCTCTCTCCCTCCCTCCCGCCATCCCTCTCTCTCTCTCGCTGGTCACACAGCAGCGGCCATCTTTTCCTGCCCCACTACCTTCGGTGTGCATCGCTGGCAGGAAGTGGAGTGTTTTTGTCGATGGGTCGAAGGTCAATTGTATTCCGCATGACAATTTTTGAGGATATAAACAACACAGAGAAGTGCAGCTGCCATATTAGATTCATCACATAGCTCTCTCAAGTTCTGCCAATTACTTAGCTCAGTTACTTAGATACATGTACTTCTTTACTTATGGATCCCCTAAAGGGATGTACACATTTTGTGTCCCACTTTTTCACGTGAAAATTCTGATGTGCACCAGCAAAAAAAAAAAAAAGTTTTTGCACATGTCCCTTCAGGGGCTCCATATTTAATAATTCACAAACTAAGTAAATAAAAACTTGTGCTCATGTTTGTCTACTGGAGTCACTACCGTCTGAGGAATCTTTTTGCACAAGCTGATGCATGCGCAACACACATTCACACTCTACAGACTTATAACAATTATACTCCAATTGCTCTACTTATCTTCACTCCAAAGTGGCCATTGCACGAGTGAGATAGGAGCTGGTACCGCTCGAGAAGGCTGTGGTACTGTGGAGAGCCGCATGCTTGTATTGTGCTGGTCACTGCAGGCACAGTTGGACCGCACTAATGATTGAGCTCCACTACTGGTGAAGGTCTTGTCCAACAGCTTGCTGCGCTCTGATTGGCTGCGGCATCCATTGTGGCGGGAGGCCTTGCGGTGGGAGAAGACAAAAGCCTCACTTGGCTCAGTTACTTTCAGCCACCCTTTCATTCATTAAAACCACTCCAGCCAGTGAACCAATTAAGCCAATTAAGCATGAAAACACAATGTGTGACTTGTTCTCGTGATGACGCATAATGGTAAGTAGGAGTAGTGTGTGTGTGTGTGTGTGTGTGTGTGTGTGTGTGTGTGTGTGTGTGTGCGTGCCTCTGTGCTTGTGTGTGTGTGTGTTTGTGATTGTTTGTTTGTGCCTCTTTATGTGTGTGTGTGTGTGTGTGTGTGTGTGTGTGTGTGTGTGTGTGTGTTTGTATGCGTGAGTGTGGGAGTGCCCGTCAGAAGTCCCAGATAGAGAGTCAGCCCTGACACTTTTTTCTCCTCTAATTGCATTAGGGACTCTGTCAGCAGTGCCTTTGCTTACACAGAGCACTCATGCATCACCGGGACACAAAGTGGATACAGCCTGCGTGCTGCCAGTGGAACGACATGCAACACATTGAGCCATTATGCTTTATGATTTTTATACAACACCACTCTCTCTCACACACACACTTACTGCCCCCTCTCTCTCTGTCTTACTGTCCATGTGAAAGCTTGCAGTAAATGTTTTCCCAAGCGTTACACTCAGATGACAGCATAACAGCTGATGACATGACAGGTTGGCAGATTTCTACAGTAGCGCTGCTGCTGCTGCTGCTGTATGAGCCCTACAGTTCCCTCCATGGCGAGTGGATACTTCCCTCTGCCTCTCCCCAGCTCTCTCTCTCTCTCTCTCTCTCTATCTCTCTCTCTCTCTCTCTCAGGCTGCTGTAGCGCTCTACACAGATGCTAATGTGGGCCTGTGCTAAAGAGCCGGCTAGCCAGATGGGATTCACTGTGAGCATGCGGGCGGAAAAGTGTCACACACCATTCTGCATGTTGCTGGTTTATTGTGCAGTCTGAACCTCTCTCTTCACTACCCCTCCTCCCCCTTTCCTTCTCTCTCTCTTTCTCTCTCTCTCTCTCTCTCCCTCTCTCTCCCTCTGTGTCTCTCCCTCTTGCTTTCTCCTGCTCCGTCTTTTCTTTTGGACTCCTCTCACACTCCCCTCGTCTGCGTTCTCCACGACATGCATGAAGACATTCGCTGAATGGCAAAACAGAAACAGATTTGTTTAGCCTGCCATCACTGTCTTTCTCTGCTTCTCCTTTCTCAGAAGAGACACTGTTGTGTGTTTTTTTTGTTTGACGTTTGAAAGCGCCCAATAGCACAACCTTAGCCAGAGGAAAGAATGTGCTCTTTCTATAGTGTTTGTATGTTTGTTATTTTCCAAAGCTTTTTGTCGTCTCTCTTTTGCAAATTCCTCTGCTTACTGTCTCCACCAGCTCCTTTCATGTGGGATTCGGGGGAGGACATTTTTTATGTCCCTTTGTCCAGATTTTTAATGTGCTTTTTGGCCCGTTATTGCAGGGTATACTTGTGTCAGTTTACAGTATTTCGCTTGGGCCAGTGCCCAGATGGACAGTCATGAGACGCATTCCTTCCCGGTGACACAGCGGTCCAGGGCCCAGCAGCGACGTCCAGTGAGACATTCTGATGAGTGGCTGATTACCCGTGCTTAGCCAACCTGCATTCGGTCAAAATACGGTCAAATAAAGGGAATCCACTTAGCACATGACACCTGTGGTCTGTTGATTCCCTGCGTGCTTGCCTCAGGATGATTTGTGGTCATTGAGTTGAGGTGCAAAAAATCAACTTGAGTCTCATAGGAGTAGTGGTCATATGAGACCATATCTAGACCATAGATGAGTTCTACACACTACCATGTGTGTGTGTCTGGCTCCATAGTGTAGACGCACCTTCTTCCTCCACATTCCTGTAGGTCTGACTAATAAGCTAACAAGCTCTTTGACTCGTGGCGTGACAAATGAGCCCAGGGATATTTAAGGATGGCCTCAACACTTCTTCTGTGGACTGATGCTGACAAAACGCGGCGTTGAAACCACAGGACACCCTTGCGCTGCATCTATCAACGGCTTAATGTGCTCCGCCGTGGACTGGCCCGACAAATTAGATGGTGATTTGTGTTCGCCCGCTGCAGCTGGAGTGGCCGCCTCTGACAGTGTGTTTTGATTTGTGGCTTCCTGTTGAACGTCAGGTCATCTCCTCCCCGCGGGCGAGAGAAGACTGGCCCCTCAAGCGGCCGCAGGTCTTCGCTTCTTTCCTCGCTCCGAAAAACTCGGCTTCCTGTTCATCTAGTCTGAGGGTTAAAAAACATTTTCGCTCAGAGGTGATCTGTCTCCACACGAAACGACATGTCATGGTTGCAAATTTTATATGTGTTATTCATCCTCTGCTACAGGCATGACAAAATATTATTACAGAGAGGGAAATCGGGATAAATAACCGAGACCGCATGGGGGGAATGCGGTTTAACGTACTATTCACCAGGTGCTGTATGGTTACCAGGTAGACACATTTTATGTGTGTGTGTGTGTGTGTGTGTGTGTGTGTGTGTGTGTGTGTGTGTGTGTGTATGTGTATGTGTGTATTGTTAAGTGTTTGCCCCCGTTTTCGCAGGGGACCATTATCTCAAAGACATGGCGAAAAATTGGCCTGACTGCTTTGAAAAGAAGCTTTCAACTTCAGTCCTACTTCATTTCTCAGATATTGAGTTGTAATCTTCTTCGAACACCTTGAGGGCCCTTGTAACCATGAGAAAGTGACAGATTCATTATTTAATCAAAAGGCAAGGAGAGAAGCAAGAGGCTTAGAAAATAAGAATTACTGCTTTCCATTAAAGGAATGTAACTACAAAAACTTTTCTGACTGCTGAGGTGAAGTGCTGTAACAAAATGTTAGATGGTTCTGATTCAGGTATACCAGTGCACCATACCAGAGCTGTGCCCCCTCAAAAATGTTTCAGCATTCCTAAAAGCACATAGTTCTGCCCCAAGGCTACACTAATTTGGTACAGTCTGAATTCCCAAGAGCATGGGAGACGTTTTTGTAAAAAGGAGGGAAAGAAAATGTCTTTTCTTCCTTTTTTTTTTGCTCTTCTCTGGAGCAGAGCTGGTGTTCCTGGCTTCGCCGTGGGGAGCGTCTTCACCAAGAATGTCTTTGTTTTATGTTCCCCTGTTTTGTTGATGCAGTATGAATGAGGGGCATTAAATAGTCTTAGTCATGGGGGGTGGCATGGTGGTTGTGGTGGGGTAGTTTGGCGAAGAAAACACACCCGGTTTGCCACCCCCACACACACACCACACACACACACACACACACCACCACCACCACCACCACCACCACCCCTCCCAGGACCTCCCTCTGCCATGCAACCGCTCAAGCTTTGTGAGGGGTCCGCCCACAGTGAAAGGGGCGCCCAGCGTGGAACCCTTCTTTTTTTTTACCAGGGCTCCCTGTCCTTCTCCGTGCTGAGCCCACGGTAAGAAAAGAAGAAGAAACATCCCCAAAACCCCCTTTGAATATTGAAAGGAGAGTGATCAGGAGGAAAAGAGAAAGGCTGAAGGAACGTGGGCGAGGAGGAGGAGGAGGGGGGGGGGCAGAAGTATAGAGGGGTGTGGGCCCAACCAAGCACATTGTCCATAGTATCTGCTATTGAACTCTCCTCATTAGAGCTAGATGAAGCATTAGGAGGAAGCGTTGGTGGCGTTCTCATTACGGCTACGGCAGTGAGTGGTTGAGGTGGGGATGAAGGGATGTCCATCTTAGAAAGGAGATGAGTTTCTCATTTATTTTTTGATATCTTTTTTTTATTATTCTTTACTATATATATGAATGGCAAGTAGAAGTTACTACACATTGGAGTTTATTCATTTTTTTAATCACTGGAGTTAACTGTGTTTGGTGTTACTTTGGAACAGACTTTTGGAATGACTTTCGGAATGATCTCGATTCTTCAATTGGATTAATCCCTATTCACCCAGAATAGCTCTTAAGTCCTATGCATTCTTTCCTGGTGATTTATTCCTAAATCTTTGATCGGTAGACCAAACAGAAATTTGAATCTGACATGACTCAGAGATACCCCTGGAAGTCACCTCAGATGGTGGATTGAGGTAGCTCGTCTTGACCAGAGGTGTTTGCGCCCCACCTGGGTGAGCTCCGCTCCACGGGAGTGTCATGCGGCCCACGGTGCTGATGGTGGTCGTGTTTGCCGCGCTGCTGAGAGAGGGGCTTTCTCACCGCGGACCTCACGGGGCTCCACGCCAGGCCGGTTTAAGGGGCCCACCCTCGGCCTGGTGCAAGAGACAGCAGCAGGGGGTGGCAGAAGGGCTGCCCCATGGTCACCACCCCAAACACCACCACAAGAAAGCACACAAGTGCGACCAGGTCTTCCACAGTAAGTAGTATTAAGAACAAACAAATAAAAAGTACACTTTATCCAGTGATATACTCTGCTATGTTATCATAGCCTATTTCTCAGTGCAGTTCAATGAGACGCTAAAATCCTGGGATTTGGAAACAGGGTTTGCTTCAAATGTGGGTTAAATTAGCACTGGGGTTTGGTCAGACATGAGAGCTTTAACTGAGTCCATGCATCAAATATGTAAAAAAGGCCCTCAGGCGATGATGTCATTTATCTCCCCCAAAAGCAACTGCCACATGTCTTTTAGATGAAGTTATTGCAGTATGGTTGTCAGTATTGTGCATGCAACTTTGTATATGTGTGTGTGTGAGGGAAGGAGGAAGGAAGAGAGGAAGAGAGAGAGAGAGAGAGAGAGAGAGAGAGAGAGAGAGAGAGAGAGAGAGAGAGAGACAGAGAGAGAGAGAGAATAGTTGTTGAAGGCTAATCTTGATATTTATTCAGTCCATCACTTTGTCTCTTTGACTCTGTGTCGTCATTCGGGGCCATCTCCGATATTCTCTACTTGGGCAAGGTCACAAGATGTACAGGAATGTGAATATACTGTAGCTCATAGTTCAGATAAAATGGTAAATTCAGCTGTCAACTGGCATAAAAGTAATTTCTGCTATTCTCATCTACACTGCCAGAGAGTTATGAAGGTCAGAATTTCACTTGTGTTGTGCAGTTTTTTGATGTTGTAGATATTTGAGCTTAACAGCTAATCAAATTACACCATTCCCTTTCGATGCCTCTGAAGCAACCTGTTGGTAGACTACAATTGTTTGGGGCCCAGCCTGAGTCACAATGTATGTCTCACAATGTATGCCCATTTAATTTTGCTCTGAATAAAGTGTTTTTATTTTATTTGTTTATTTTTTTTTGAGTGCTCACTGACTCTGAACAGAGATAGTGGATTGTGAGGGGCAACGCACATAATTGAATTACATTAAAACAAAGACTCCAACACAGATAGATAAAGTCAGATTTTATTTGTATTGTGTATTCAGCTGTAAAGAGGTTTTTCTCAGACAGTCTTCCTACATTTAGACTTAAGTGGCAAGAGGAGGAAGGACTGAATTATTCTTTTCCAACATGTTGAACAATGTTTATTCACAACTTTGGACAATCCACACAAAGTTTGCCTTTGCTTTATGCAAAACCATATGCATTCACTTGCTTCCCTTTGCCTGTTGTTGTTGGCTGTGGTCTCCGAATTAAATTGTAGTCTTTTCAGCAAAGTATGAAATTAGAAGATGGAGAAAAGTCTCAAATATGCTTTTCTGGTTTTCTAAATAGAAAACTTGTCCTGTGCCATTTTTATGTTACGTCCTAACTGACAGTTTTATTATACATTGTAGTGGATTTTACAAAGCCTCTAAAAATGGTACATTTCTCATCCAAACAGCCATAAAATATAAAATTGTTTAACGTATTGTTTGAAATTGATTCTTATCATTACATTCATGCGAAACTGCTCTGAGACAGATAATGATTTAATAATATTTTGATGACTGTTTCAAATAGTGCCAGGGTTTTCATTGAAACTCCATAACAAAAAAGGAGAGACAGTAATGTGGACCTCTTTGTTGGAAAACTTTTTTTTTTTTTTTTTTCTTTTTTTTTTTGGTGAGAATGTGGAGCAAATCCCTTTGCGGCCGTTGAACGTTCCCAGAGAGGACCGTACTCCAGCAGGGCCCCATTCTCTCTCTTGGCCTAAAATGGAACTGGGTATGTAATTGGCTGTGTGTTGCCAGTGTTGTTGCTTGTCACAGAGCTGGCTCCTGGAGATGCGCAAGGAAAAGGGTTTAATTCCATCTGAGAGCATTTAGTTGAGCTGCCAGGCAGATTCAGGCCACTTAAAAGGAATAGTGGCACAAGTACACATTCTCAAGAATCGGGCAAGGAGAAGGACTAGACAAATTGATGTGCTATTTTAAAGATATTTTTGCCCTAACAATCCCAACTGTCTTAAAATTTGTAACTTACACTCATTTGCAGTATAGTTTCAAGAAACGTCATCTTGTTAGGTGCTCTTGAAAATGTCTTGAATATATTTTACTTGCCAGAACAGTGTAGAATTCACTAAACTCCAGCCTCCACCCAGTGCTCACGTGAAGAACAGAGATGAACAGCAAAAATGTTGTTAAATGTGGACTAATAATATCCACTAGAGGGCGCTATTGGGTTACACTTCAGAAACTTGGCACAAGGCTGCGAGCGTTTGAGAGGAAAGTAGAACAAGCAATTGTGGGGTAGCCTCTTGATAGGAATCATGGTAGGCTACATATAGGAGGAACTGCATGATCGGATATGTATGCATACACAGTAAAAAAAAATCTATCAATAAAATTAACTAACTGATCAAATAAAATTAACATAAATTAAGCATAGACTAGGCTATTAATAAATAAGGGGGCTGTTTTCTCAGTGGGAGTAAATTCACACTAATGCTATTAAAACGAACAAATGATAATGGTGTCTTTGGCTTTGCTCAGTAAGGATACATTTGTTATGTTTAGTGAGGTAAGATTTGCACGGTAGCCTACTTAAGGAGATTAACATCTTTGATCGTGGCATCATTTTCAGGCTAATCCTCTATAAAGCGAATTTTAACATAGGACTGATTAAGATTGTATCGGACCTAAGCCCCCCGCAAACAGGATTTTGAAAGCCAGGGAATTGCTCTCTTAAGGATAAAAAAAAATCCTCTCTGCGCAGCGATTCTCACAGGTAGCGCTAGTTTAAATTCTAAAAATGAGACGCATATGGAATGCGTCCAAACCGAATGAAACACACAAGCCATTATTTTGGAAAGATGTTGAGACTGTTCTGACGGGGTGGGTTGCACCTATGTTATGAAAAACGAGATTTATTAGTGACACTCTTGAGTTAGAATTTCTACTTATTCTTGAAAAAAAACAACTGTGGAGCACGATAAAAGCCCTCTGACAGTTCTTCGGCGTCCTCAACGCCAGTCTGGAAAAGGTTAAAGTGTAGTCTATGGAAAAGCCCATTGTCGGGCACTGAAGAGGGGGAGAACGGCACATACCATTTAGCGAGCCATTCAGTTTCAGGGAACGAGTTGCTGTTGTTTCAAATCCCCCTGCCTGAGGTGAAGGGGTCTACGGTACGCGCACGGAGCGTCCCAAATCCAGTGTTTTAGTGGAAAACTTGAATAACTAAGGAATTCACTGGATTTGCAGGAACGCACTAGAAAACCTGAAGTGATGCACTACCAATGGACGTAAACTACCAAGACTCAGTCACTCATCCTCCTTTGACCTGAAAGAAGGACCAGAAAGTTGCCTCTAGAATTTGAACTGACATTCATAACGAAGCGAAATTATGTGACAACGAACAGCGGAGTTTGGATTTTTCTTTCTTCAGAAATACATTTTGAAATCAGATAGCGGACGCATTGTGGCACTTTCTGAAGTGGTCTTTCGTTTATGTTTCTTGGCTGGTTCGCATGGGATTATACGGATACCCGTTTAACGGGAGCCTCCATTGGAGACGGCATGATCAATTTGAGTGTGTTGACTGCAAAAGGGTTTGCCCAATTGCATGAGGAGTAGACTTAATACAATATCTGTCACAAAATTGGAGACAGCATACTCGTGTTTCGTTTGAACTTGAAAAAAAAAACTAGACAATTTACGCCGACTGGCAACTCTACTTTATTCTCTCCCATTGATTTGGCACACCTAAAGCCTTCCGAAGAAGTCACCAAAACTGGATTACCAGTCCACTGAACATAACCTACGATATTGCCGTTAACCTAATTTGTTCATGCAAATAAAAGCAAAAACTAAAGAGAAAGCTGATGCCGAGATGGCCATTTTCTAAATGAATTTCATAAAACTCTTTCACCTCACAGTGAAGATATTATGAAGCATAGAGAAATCGCAAAACTGAAGTGACATTTTGTGGATATTTCTGCACGGCAAGTTTGACAGTATGTCGACGATTTCTTTTGGACTTGCTGTTTTACTTGGAATTATAGAAATTTGCTCTGGTAAGTTAGTCTACGACTTCATTTTACTTTTAATGTAGTAGTATTTACATATTTAATGTATGTATGTATGTATTACATATTGAACAATATATATATATATATATATATATATATATATATATATATATATATATATATATATATAAATAAATAAGGAATATGCAGCTGCTGTGTACATGGAATCGCTTCATTTTCTAGAGCAATTCAGGACTGAGGTTCAAAAACAGTGCTGTATTCAATTTGTTTAGCCTGTCTTTAAGTATGGCACTAAAGTATTCAAGTTTAGTGCCATTTATCTCAGTTTTTTTTTACTTTACTCAGCTTGCTGTCTGCTTCTTCAAACTGTTGTTGCCTTTTCATGGCACATGTGGAGTCTGTGATTGCAAAAGTCCATTCCAGTTTATGTATTTAATTTGAGCTAAATGAGATTTAGTTTTCTGATCAGATGATTCAAGGAGTTTGAATTAAATCAGTTCAATGTTTCTAATAGAAACATTAAGTTATATAATCTATTTTCAAATGGCTAAAATTACATATTTTATGTCTTGAAAAAAACTATGCTGTGTTTGTTCTGTGTAGATTTATAGGTTAGAGTGAGTGTTCCCCTCTCATGAGCATAACCGATGTGGTTTTCCTGCATTGACTTGCTGAAGAGTTCTCTTTTGCTGGTTTGATTTGTGCCCTGATTGGCCTGTTGGTCTTGAGATATCATTAAGCTAAAGGTCAGCCAAGCCTTTCAGCAAAGATCCTTGATTACTAACGCTTTAACCCTCTCTCGCTTTCAGCTTGGGGAAGGGAGTACAGTGCATAGTCACTGCGTTTAAAATGTTGATAGTGGTGGTTTGACACCTCCACTTTCTTATGTTTTAAGAAGCTCTATGACCACTCACATATTCAGTCTCACTATAAATGGAGTTTGGTCAGTAGATTTGTTGTCGCTTGTTTTGTGGCAGGTGGTTGCCCTCTATCTTGCCACTTATGGTATGAAAAAGCTGATGTATATAGCGGCACGTTTTTAACACCTTTCCCACTGCCGCATGGTGTAAATGGCTTGTTGAGATGGATGCTGAGTGGGCTCGTCAGACTCTGGCTGAAGTGTTTTATTTGGTGGTTTTGTGAACGTAAAGAGATATAATAAAATAAAACCTCATCCATGGAAACTGGCAGCAGGGCTCGGAGGATCTGCTGGGCCCCACACAGATCAGAACACTGGGAAGCTGGAGAGTGTTTTTAAATCCAGATGTTTTTCTACACAGCTCCAGGTGTGTATCAGCTGTATGTAAAGTTTACCTACAACCCCCCACACACACACACACACACACACACCAAACATCCCAAACCCCTACTCTGAGTTATTAGTATTTGTTTTATTTTTCATGTCTTCTTTTATTGCTCTGGCAGGTGTTTGCAAACACATAAATGTGGCAAGCTGCAGTAGTAGTGGTACCCAGCATGTCTTCTCTGTTATCTCCCACTGCGTCTAGCCTTTCATGTGTGCCATTGCCGGCAAGGGTCAGGCTCACTCGGAGATTTCCAGATGACCGGTTTCAGTTGCAGCAGCTGACCCAGTCCAGGGCCCTGGAAGTATATGCATGTGTTCACTCTTACATGTTGGAATGCATCGGAGAGATGCAGATTTATATGTGCCCGGTGAAGCAAAGAGGTAAACTGAGATTTGCTGGGAATGTGTTTTCCCCCTGTCTGCTTGTCATCATCCCCTTTAGAGTTTAGAGCCTCGTCAAGTCTACTGAAATAATCAAGTTACTGGTATGAGTATTGGCGCCGAAAATTGAGGGCAAGAAAAGCCATGCCGACCACCAGCTTTATCCACTTACTTATTGGTTTCTTGACTCGGATCCTTCCAGAGACGTTATGGTTTGGTGGAAAAAGAGGCTCACTGGTTTTTGTTCTAAGACAGTGCCATGACTTCACTTCTCTTGACTGCAGGCGGCTGCATTACAGCTTGAGTGCATCTGTGTAATTACCGTTTAAGTCTGAAGTAATTGTTTTCAAGTTAAGACCTGGAAGAATTTTATAGCTTAACTGCACTTAGCGCTCAGCCCATGGGTTAATATGTGTTTAGAACACTCATTCGCTCAACAGTTATTGCACTTTGAAAGAGAGATAGAGAGAATAATGTTCATAATAAATGTCACTTTACAGCACTCTGTCATAATCTAAATCACAGTTATCATTCCATTGAAATAGACATTTTTGTTGAACATTAAGCTGTCGTTAATGTGAGTTGGAATTCTCAATTTGAGTTCCAAATTTACTACCTAGTAAAATCAGTAGCAAGATGCCGTTTTCAACTAAGCAAAACAGTGTGCACTGGTCTGATGTGACTCAATAGATACCAGCTGGTCTAAAAATATCTGCATGCTTTACAGAGTGTCACAACAGGGCATACATCAAAAGTTTGGCAAACAGTTTGATGCATTGTCATAAAGTAGACCTCTCATGGTGGAAGTCATCATAGACATGAGTAAAGTTGTGATTCAGACAGATTATAGCCAGAGGCACATGCGTCTCTGGGTATTTCCTTTGTGCATGTGTGTGTGTGTGTGTGTGTTGTGCTTGCTGTGTGTCTTTGTGAAGGGCATGGTTGACCTTACTGCAGGTTTCCTGGGTGGTGTTCTGTGTCTGAGCAGAGGTGTGAGAACAGCAAGAGCCCTGGAAGGCGTCGTTGGCTGAGGAAACAGTGTAGCGCTTTAACAAGCGCCTGCAGGGAGAGAGGTCAAAGGTGACAGTTCAGCTGGCATGGCAGAGTAGAGCCTCCTCAGGCTGTTTGGAAGAAAATAACAAAATCTTTTTCTCTCCTTTCTTTATTTCACTCTCTCTGTTGCCCTCTCTCCCTCTTCCACTCTCTCTCTCACCCTCCCACTCTTTCTCTGTCTTTCCTAGACACCCGCTTCTCTAATTGCCCTGCACACTGGATATCTGTGTTATCTTTGGGTTTGGAGGGGAGATGAGAGGGTGTCAAGTGGGAGCACATTTGGACTTGTCAGCTGACATAGTTGGTTGAACCCTGAAATTGATCTCCAGTTGCTTTTGTTTCAACGGCAATTAATAGCGCATTATAGAACACATGTCGCCAATGCAAAATGATAATGGCCGGGATATGTTTCCCCTTCGGAAAGCGCTTGGTGTGTTTGGTGAGCTGTTGAACAGCTGCCGGAGAGCCACTGTAAATCTGGGTTGCTGGAGAATCACTGCAGTGATCGTACTTAATACTTAGGGAGACTACACTGGGTATGTAACTGAAGGGTTTCGTTTGTGGAGTGTTTGCTGCAACAGTGAGCTTCCACTCTAATCAATGGAGCTAGCTACACCAGACACGATAGTGGTGCATTCGTTCAAAATAATTAGAGCCGTCTTCTAAAAGTATTTTTATGCTACGTGAACCGAGGGTTTCAGTTGTGGACCTGGTGTAGCCTGGGCCTTACATTCAATGTCTCAAAAACAATTATTGTGTTGCTATAATGACAAGCCACACATGAATCACAAAGGAATCAGTGGTTGCAGATTTCAAGTGCGGGTCTGTTTTGGACACACCCTGTGGATTATAACAATATTTGATTATAATGTAAGGCCAGGCCAGTGGTGACTTGTTGCTGTGTGGTTTTCTTGCCAGGGGAGAAGCTGTTAACTGAAACATCCGTTGTGTCATGTCTCGCTGTGTTATCTGGTGATTCATTGGGTTGCCATACTATGAATTGCTCTTATCTGTGGCCCTAAGTCATCAATCAGGAGCTCGACCCCCTGTGGAAAACCTCATGGCATGTGTTTTAGTTGAGGAGGAGGAAGCAGAAAGACATCAATGCTACAGTCTCTTAGTTTCCGTTGTCCACAAAAGAGCCCAAAATAATCACTTTCACTATCAAATAATTTTTTTATGCAAGCTCCCACGGAACTCACAGAAGCTCTTTGTCCAAGTTGAATGACATAGTATTATCATGTTTGTAGCTCATTTATAATTTAATATATCCTTTGTACATGGAGACCTTGTTTAACCGCTAGATGTAGATAACCAGAGCCTAGATTCAGTGCTCTGTCTATCAATCCTAAGTAAGTATAGTCACCCTCAATGAAAATGTCCTTTTATTCTTTCACTTTGCATGATACCGCTGGGAATAGAGTTTAAAAAATACCCCAGATCATGTATGTCACTGAAGTAACAATAGTCTGATTGTCGCACTGTACATAGCTGTCATCACCAGTCAATTACAAAGCCTTCTCGTCTACCGATTGATTCGAGGAACTTGAACCTGTTTCCTGTCGGGTTTGCTGGTTTCTGTCAGAGTGAAAGTGCTGGCACTGATGGACGTCTGCTGATAAGGAGGGTCTGGTGACGGGGATTTTTTTTTTTGGGGGTTGGACTCGGGGAGTGCTGTCCGGCTGATGTAACGGTCTGGCTAGCTAGCCGTCCTTTACCCCCCTCCCCGGCTTCAGTGTCTCTCTCACCTGCTGCGGATGCCAAGCATTTTTGGTGTGTTTACACTAGAAAAGCCCCTGTGCTATTTTCTGATGTTTTGTAACAGGTGTGTGTATGTTTCTTTCTGTGTGTGTGTCTATATGTATGTGTGTCTGTGTTATGGTGTCTACGTAACCCCATTTATCATTGGGAAGTCTTGTCGGGCCTTGAAAAATTTACCCGTAAGTGTAGATCATAAATTGTCATTGCCTGACAGGATGCATTAGGCACCAAGGCCAATTAATGGCAAGAGACCACAGATGGGCCTACTTTTGTCGCTCCACTCTCATTCCGTGGATAGTTACACTGACAAAAAAATGCTGTCTGTGTTTTATTCAGGACACTTGATCTCCTCTGTGGTCCTGAATGTGCCATTAGATGAGCTAGGCTGGAGATAATGGATAATTTAACATCTCTCCTTAGAGGGGTCTGTTGTTGTACTTGTGTCTGCCACGGCTACTAGCTTGTGTGTTTCATGTAACATGTGGCGCATTGGAGCCAGGATCACGTCGGGCCTGTCCGGATTCCAAAGATACTTGGAGTCAGTCGCCACATCTGCCGAGCGATGTGCCAAACGAGACGTTTGCTGAAACTTGATTAATTAGCCGACACGACTCTTGGGATTTCCTCAAATACTGAATTCACATCCAGGAAAACAGTTGGGAAAGTGAGAAAAGTGAAAGTCACTGGATTTGCTCGGCCTCCCTGTGTTGGGAGAGTTTAGCAGCATGGGATTTGTAACTCCAATCCTGTAGCACCTGTGTGAGACCAGTCTCCCCACAGGATTGAGTCTGTGTGTATGTGTGTATGTGTGTAGAGCTTGAACAAAACCTACCTAATTCGCCTCTAAGCCCAATTAAGTAGAATTAACTGCAGGGATTAGTGCTACCCGGGGGTCTGACAAAAAAAAAAAATCCCTCTGGCCCTAGTCAGTGAAAGAATGTTGGTTGCACAAGTTTCAAAAGTTGTCTGGATGCTGATTGCTGACACAATGTCATGGACATAGACCAACAAACGTTTTCCAAGCAGCAATACAGTAAAAACAGATTAGATGCCACACCAGAGCAATTTGGTTTAGCTCAGCAGCCTTGCCATCCTAATAGGCTTTAAAGGAGGCCTTTAATAGGACTCATTAGCAGATTTATTTAATGCCAAGCATTTGTAATGTAAAGCGTTGCATTCCCGCTGATAGGCCAGAGCAATATAAGTCGCAGAGTAGGGAGATGGCTCAGATAATTGTGTGGAATCGGAGACGCGATCTTCCTCCAGTCCCCCACACACACCCTGCCCAGCCCACCACCAACCCCAATCCAGTGGCTTGGCCGGCATGCTAAACCCCAGAGGAATGTGGTCATACCTCGGGCTGTCACCGGGCCGACAGCAGGAGAGATGGCAGGGTGAAAGGAGGGGAGGGGGTGAGGGGGGATGCATGGCACATGGTCGGGGTCACTGGCATTGGCACAGAGCTCATTTAATGCATCTGTGTGCGTGGGGAGGGGGTCGGGGAGTCTGAGCAGTGAGGGGACAGGAAGCTGGAGACGCGGCTGGACTGGAAGAGGGCCGATGCTAAACCCTGTGGACGTGGGGGCACTCGAGCGCTCCGGGACCCCTTTAGAGGGTTTTGGTTGCAGGGATTAGGATGGTAAGATTGGCCAGGACTGTGGGGCTTGGATGACCCTGTGTCCTCTCGTTCGGATGGAGATTATTTTTTCTTCTCCCCTCCATCTCCCTCCCTAAAGTTTTCAATCCCCATTTGCAGACGTGTGCCAAACCTGTCCAACTGCCTGCATGGCTCAGTGGACTTGATGATGTTTTCAGGGGGCACAAGATCTCCTGAAGGAATGGCAGGATTTCTCCTCCTTCTTCTGTCCATTGGCCTGCTTTTTTCCCCTCAGTGGAATGGAGGCTTCCTCCTCCTCCTCCTCCTCCTCCTCCTCTCTCTCTTTCTCTCTACCGACCCTCCCCCTACCTCTATTTTGCCTGTTTTTTTTTTTTTTTTTTTTCAAAGACTTGCCTTTTTGTTGCTGGTCAGCGTGGAGCCTTTCACAGGGAAAGCCGACCGACACACACAGAAAAGCCATCGGGCAGGGGAGGGGTCTCTGATACAGGGGGTGGTGAGCATTGTGTCACCTCAACGGGGTGATTGTGCGACTCGGAGGAAGGGAGGGGATGTCGATGAAGGACACAGGGGGGTTGGAGCGGATGAGGGTGGGGTGTGGGGGGGGGGGGTGCATGGTTGGGCTGTACAATAGCTGCCTCAACCCCCCTGTGGGGCAGTGAAAGGGGACGGAGTGCTGTCACACATCGGGTGAAAGCCCAAGGACTGTCGTGGCTGAAGGCTTTGCATCCAGAACCACAACATTTCTGTTCCAATATGGCAGCTGTCATCCAGCCGGAGGACAGTTGTGATTTATTTGTCTGTTTGTTGCTGTTTCTACAAAAAGTAATCCACTTTAAAAACCCGTTCACCCCAAACCCCAACGCCATCGCTATGAGAATGTTTTAGGTGATCAACCAATGGAACTTAGCGAGTTAATTTTAAGCATACGGCTTGTCAAAATCTCTTTTATTTTCTTTTTCTAAAGAGAGCGGATGGGAGGAGTGAAATAACATCTGCAGTCAAGGAGGTGTTGCAGTATTGTGTTCCCAAGCCTCCCTTGACATATCCGTATTTGGAGAGCTCTGAAGAGTCCCATAAACCCAAACAGCAGCTTTTGTTGTGGCCGAGGAGAAGCAGAGCTGGCCCTGGGTGCTCTACCCCCTCTGCATTTTAAAAAGACCCCGAGACTTTCCCTTCTTTTCTCCCCTCTCAGCACCGAGGGGGACTGAAAGATGGCATTGAAGACAGCCATCCTCTCTCTGGACCTTTCCCCACCCCTCTCTCTCTCGCTCTCTCTCTCTCTCTCTCTCTCCTCCCTCTCTCTCTCTCTCTCTCTCTCTCTCTCACTCTCTCTCTCTCCCTCTCTCTCTCCCCCTTTCTCTTTTCTCTGCCCCTCTTTCTGTCTCTCCCCGAGATCAGCTTTCCTTGCCCTGGTGACCAGCCTGCCCCCCCTCCCCTCCCCTGCTCCCATCCCTTTCCTTGAAGGCTTGGATACACTTTTGAAATGCTAAAAACGCTCCTCTTTGGTGTTTTTTTTTTTTTTTGTAAAAGAGCTAGCACACAATGGGGATAGTGAAGAGAGGGGATTAAATTATCAAGAAAAAGAGAGGCCGCTAATTAGTTGATTTAGAGACAGAGGCTCCTCCCCAACCCCCACCCCCACACCCACACATCGCCCCGCAAACTAACACAAGCCCCCTCACACTATCCACCCTTGATCCCTCTCAGTCCCAATGCATTGTGGGTATGCGATTCTGCCAATTACGTGGCATCCCGCCCCCCCCCACCCCTTACTCGCATGCGTGTGGTCCTGTGCTCTCCATAACTAGGCCGCCGCACAGACCTCAGCCCTAAGACGCCGGACATGTGATTAGCACTCCACAACAGCTAACATATTGCCACCTGTGCTCGGCAAAAACACTTAGCTGTGAGGGATTTTGAAAAATGGATTGTTTCTTCAAGCCAGTCAGTTGTTAAAATACTGACACGACTCCAGTGCAGGCGCCCCATTCAATCAAGCCTCTCACCCAGAACCAGAAGACTTTGCGCTGCTGGTGGCTTAAGGAGCAGAAAGCTCAACTGACCCCCCAGGGGAAAACAACATGACAAAGAATAATGTCCGCCATCTCTCGTCACAACACTTAAGCATAGAACTCATACAACTTCAGTATTCAAGGACCATTAACCTAAGCCCAATATATATCCAGCCAACTGAACCATTAGAGGGGAACGGTCTGGAGTGGGTTTGTGTGGGCTGCAGTCTGTCACCCTGTCTGGGTTGGACTTCCTGGGGATGGATGCTGCATATTACAATATTTCTCTCAGATTAAGTTAAACGATAAAACACATTTAATCGTTATCCGGAAATAAAATGTGGTTTCCAGCAAAAGAGTGTGCAGCACTTTATGGGAATATCTTGTAAAGGGATTTATTAATTTTGTTTAACTGCAGGTGGTTCTTTACGGATAGCTTGATGACTCACAAAACCCCTTTGAAGACTATGATGCTCCTGAGAATTTTTGTAGTCATTTGAGGAAGATAAAATGCTGATTGGAATGTCTCAGCAGTTTTCTGAAAGAGGTGTAAAAAATCAAGAAGTGTTGTCCTTGTGACTGTTCTTTCGTTTTTATGGGTACATAGAACAGACTGTAAATCATGTATGTGATCTATGACTTTTTGTGAGTTGTGTGTTCCACCTTCGTTTCCTCAGCAACTTCTCTTTTGCCTTAGGGCTGATCTTGTCACACTGTGTGCCTGTGTGTGTGTGTGTGTGTGTGTGTGTGTGTGTGTGTGTGTGTGTGTGTGTGTGTGTGTGTGTGTGTGTGTGTGTGTGTGTGTGTGTGCGCATGGACAATTAATCACACAGTGACCTTGAAATTTATCACAAGGGCCTGCCTAGCACAGGTGCTTTTACCTTGCAGCTCAAGCCACAGTGAGGAAATTTCCCGTAATTGAATGAGATTTTTATATGAATAAAATTTGATGTATGGCTCGATATGGGGAATGCGGTGCTAAATGTCACTCAGCCTTTAGTTTATTAGACTTTCGGCCCGAAGCGTGACATTTTCAGCGACTTCCACTGCTCCGATGATAAGAAAAATATAGGAAAGCAAGGCATTAAAGGTTTGTTTGTTTGAGGCACAAAAATGCCTCTGCTGTACAAACACTTTGATCTCCTCCATCTGTCTGTCTTTACTCAAGCTAAGCCTTTGAAAGCAAGGTTTTAAAAAACCATTAGTACCTGCCGGAGACAGCCTGACACATTCCTTGATAGATCCATAATTACGTCCAATATTTCCCATCTCCGACACTCAATAGATCTGCGGTGTTTTATTGAGCTCTGGTAATGCTGTTTACATTTCAGCATATCTAACCCCGTCGTCTGCTTCCACTCTAACTGTGTTTTGAAGTGGAGGCCCACCCCCGAAGACGCCCCTCTCTCTCCTAGATGAGCAGTGATCACAGTAAATGTCGTCTTCTATTCAGCAGCCCTGCATCTTCTCATTTAGGGGCGCACTCTGAAGCCATTTTCTTCCCCATCTGAAACATGCTGTTTGCTTTCTCTGGGAGGAGTTGGCGTGGTGGTGGTGGTGGTGGTGGTGGTGGTGGTAGTGGGGTGGGGGACTCTTCTCTTTGCGGTCTGCTGTGCCTTCTCAGATGTTGGCTTCGACGGGCCTCTGCTGCTGCTGTAAGACTAGAGCGCTTGGCAGATGTCCTGGCATTTTGTGCGGCCACATCATCACCGCGCCGCCTGTGACGGGTCGTGTAGTGCTGGCCGCGCTCGACGTTTCTGATTCACTCCGCCAGCCACCGTGACAGCCTGTGTTTATCGCATCTCGTTTTCAGCTCCGACTTTTCTCTCCCCACGGCTCGGAACGCAACCGATAATGATTTATTGTTTGCTCGGTGTCCTGGCGGGTTCTAGTTACACAAACGCAGCACAGTGACAGGCTAACAGCTTGCGGTATGTACTGTCTCCTCAGTTCCGCAGCCCCCTTTTCCTATTGCAGGTGATTGAGAGGCTACATATTGTGATAATGTCTCCTAAGTCGCCAGAACCGCTTTAGAAAATTGCCCTTACTTTATTCCCGATGATAATTCAGGCACTCAGCAGGATGTGGTCATATTTCAGCATCTTTGCGAGACACAGCTACAGCTCTGTCGCACACATTTTAACACATTTTAATTTTTTGGTGATGAACAAGTATCCTGTGTAGGATGAGGATGTGTAGGGTGAGGACACACTGCATCTTCCTCAATGGATGGGAGATAATTTAAAAGGCTTCATGTCCTTTCCTTAGGGAATACATGGTATTAATGAAAAGGTTACCAATGTTTTATTAATGCTGCAGACAAAGATCACGAGGAGGAGTCATCAAGATCACTGTAGCTGCTTGGGAGGGGCGTCTTGATGGAGAGATCATTCTTTGATGTGCTGTGTTGGCTTCAAAAAAATTGCACAGTTGCATTAAGTACAATTTAGGCAGGAGGGAATTCACAAATGGACAGGTATTGCGGTGCCTTGCAATGCTCCCAATTACAGGGTTGAGTCAGAGACGCAAATGGCGGCGTTGGTCTGCAGCCTATCTGATCTGCTTAACGTCTCAGGGTAAGGGGAACAGTCATGCCATAGTCAAGCCAAATCCCCCGGCGCCAACTCGGGCAGGAAATGTCTGTCTGCTGCCAGGTTCGGCAGGTGTCCACATCTGTCCTGGAAGCCTTCAGGCATCATTGGCTTGCTTGTTGACTTTGGCTTGATATTTACAGAATCTTTTTTTTTTTTTTTTTTTTTTGTGCTGAGGATGGCAAGGCTTGTGTTAAGTGCATGCAAGTGGCCTCTCATTTCCCCACTGCACTTTTTTCCCTCCCTCAGCTTAGATGAATGCTGGCTAAGTCTCTCTCGTCTCACGGAGAGCATAGTCTTGGTCCTGTTTTCCATGTTAGGCAGAGGAAGACTATCTTCGTTGGGTTGCAACGGGCTGCATTTCCAGGTCAGCTTTTTGGGAGTTTTGGGCTTCGAGTTTTGGACTCGCTGAGGTTAAGATGATTATCATGACATCCCTATCCCTCATTTTGAGGCTAATGTGATTCTGAGAACTTGGCCGAAATTCCCCCGTTATGTCCAAGCTGCAGTGAAAGAAAAGAAGGAAGAAAAAAATACGTAGAAAAAGAGCAAAAGTCTCCTGAGAGAATGAAACCTTAACGTGCGGCACCGCCGCACATCATTCCCACACGCTCCCGCCTGCCCTCACCTTAACCCTGAAAAACACTCCCGCGACACCTGGCGCTGCGCAGTGCAATCAGCCATAATGCCACTACCCCCTCCCCCTCCGTAAACTGTCGAGGCTAAGGTCATATGATAAGTGCAGGCGATAGCATACCGCCGGTGCAGGGCGCATGTCTCTCGGCCGTCCAGTTGCTATCTCCTAAATAGCATTTACATTTTTGCTCCTCGTGTCTATTCCATCCTGTCTGTGCTTCTGGCAGCCCTGCCAGGGTTTCTCTTTTTCTTGGCACGCGGCCTCGGGTACCATATATTCTCCCGGTGCGCCGTGCCAAGTGAGTGCTCCGGTCGCACTTGCCTTCCCGCCGAATGAAAAAAAAAAAGAAAAGAGGAGAGAGGGGAAAATAAATGTGACAGTGAGTAGAGGAGAAGTGAGGAGAGAGGAGAAGAGAGGAGAGAAGGAGAGGAGAAGAGAGGAGAGGATGAGAGAGGAGAGAGGAGAAGAGAGAGGAGAGGAGAGAGGAGTATAGAGGAGAAGAGAGAGGAGGTGGAGAGTAGAGGAGAGGAGAGGAGAGGAGAGAAGAGAGGAGGGGAGGAGGAGAGGAGAGGAGAAGAGAAGAGAGGAGAGGAGAAGTGAGGAGAGAGGAGGGGTGGAGAGAGAGGAGAGGATAAGAGAGGAGAGGAGAAGAGAGGAGAGGAGAGAAGAAGAGAGAGGAGAGAAGAAGAGAGAGGAGAGAAGAAGAGAGAGGAGAGGAGAAGAGAGGGAGGAGGAGAAGGAGAGGAGAGAGAGGAGAGGAGAGAGGAGAGGAGAAGAGAGAGGAGAGGAGAAGAGAGAGGAGAGGAGAGGAGAGAGGAGTGGAGAGGAGAGGAGGGTAACCGACCTTGGGAAGAGTGCCGCCACTTCCTGCTGCTGTTGCCTTTGCCTTTGCAGTCTCCCTCACGGTCAATGCAGCAGCGGCAGCCACAGCACCATGCGGAGCCTTCAGGCCTCATCTCTTTTCCCTGTGGGTGTGTGTGTGTGTGTGTGCGTGCGCGTGTGCGTGTGCGTGTGTGTGTGTGTGTGTGTGCGTGTGTGTAGTAGTAGTAGCCCCAGGAAACCTCTTTGCCGTGAACTTTAATTTGCCTTGTATTTTTAGAGAGCTGCCTTGGCCTTGCTACTCCTTTTGCATTCTTCTCCCTCATATCCGTGTCAGTCAGGCAGAGGGAAAGGGAGCATTTGAGCATTTTCTCCATTTTCTGCCCGGAGCACTGAGCACTGAACACCCAACCAGTCTGAACACACCACCTTGTCATCGGAGGGGCCTTTCAGCATCTGTATTGCTAACTGTATAATGGAGACAAATCCTCCGCCGATAAGCCTTAAATGAGCTCTTTGCTTTGGTGATGGCTTCCGCAGTAGCCGGCTGGGAGGTTTTGCAATGGCGGCTCTGTAGTCCATACCTGAGTGGCAGTGCAGCTGTCCGCAGAGAGGCTGTCTCACGTCCCCCCGTTGGGAAATAAACGATTGCGATATTCAATTACTGAGAGGCAACAACTCTCCTGCTGATTTGTGTGGCTTTAATTTATTACACGAGTTCATGTTGGTCAACACTCATTAAAAATTGGCTTGGGGAGGCAAACGAATCAACAAGGCATAATTGCCGCTACGCTCCATTCTTGCAAAGCCCAGCGTGAAAATACTCTCACTCCTCTCTCTCTCTCTCTCTCTCTCTCTCTCTCTCTCTATCTATCTCTGTCTCTCACACACACACAACTTTCAAGTTCTTCCTAATTGCAACAGTAATCTATCACCTACTTTGGTAGTGAATAACACAGCTCTGATGCCATTGTTGTCTTCCCTTTCACACTAACCTCCTCTCTCCTGCACACACACATGCTTACAGCATCACTGGGCATTACAGTCCTAATAATACTATAAGCAGTGCTGGGCTGTTAATGACAGCTTAACTAATGACACACACACGAGACAACCTGGAATGTTCCGTCAGCCACTGATCCAGAGGAGCTGTGACAGCCCTCCTCTACTAACAAGGCCATTAGTTGTGCTGGTTAGGAATTGCGACATTGTTTTCTGAGGTTGAGTATTACCCCAGCTGGGGGGGGGTTGTTACTGATGTATCCTCCAGGAATGAGATTCTGCCATTTTGGCCCCGGCGAGGGAGTTTTTTTTTTTGACAGGTTTTATTTGTGCGTAATGATGTTTCACAGACTCAAGCAGGGCACATGGAAACTGCCACAGCCACTTCCAGCCGGTTCCCTTGAGGGATCCCAACGCGGGGGAGACGCATAAATAAATAACGAGATAAATAACTGCGTTCTGGAAACTGACAAGTGATGTTTTTTTTTTTCACTCATTTTATATGCGGCGTGGGAAAAGGTGGCACTTTCATGGCTGCTTTGATGCGTACAAAGACTGAAATCTGAGCGCCGCGGAATGATGATGATATCATCCGTCTGTCAGTCAAGTCACTTGAAGGAGTCGGAATGAGCAGCGACACACATGACGCAAAATAATCCAAAACCTCCTTCTGTTTCTACCCTCTCCTACCCTCCCCTCTCACTCCCATCCCCGCTCCACCCTCGACATGCGATGAAAGCTAGACGTCGACCTCTACTCCTCTGTGCGAACCCCAGAACCTTCCATCTGGGAAAAAGGGGGCTTGGGGTTCCTGCCGGCCGGAAGGAAGGTAGAGCACACAGCGTCTCATTGTTCGCTCCGCAGCGCAGACCGGGGGCCCCGGCACAGGATGGGCCCCAGCCTCCCTGAGGACCACTCCTCCGGCTCGGAGCGGGCCCCACTGTCAGTGGTGGTGTGTGTGTGTGTGTGTGGTTGTGGTGTGTATGTATGTGTGTGTGTGTGTGTGTGTGTCTTGACGTCCAGGGATCTGTTTCACAGCTGACAGAGGGGAGGCTCCGACTGCCTTTATCTATGGCCTCAGGGGCCGCTATGTCTCGTGCTCAGATGGCTCTCCTCATGGACACGGCTGGACCGGGGGCCCCTGTGAGCTCAGCGCGTAAGCCGATGGTGAATTGTGACCTCATTGGCATGCACTCTTTCCTTCGTTCATTCGTTTGTTTATTCGTTCTTTCTGTCATTCTTTGGTTCTTAATTCAAATTGAAGCTACAGTATTGCCATGTCTAAAAGAGGGCTGAAGTCTGACTGTGCTTATGCAGATGCTGGAGGTTGATTAACTCCTAGAAGCGTCTGAATCATCTCTGAACCCTGAATCAGCAGCTGGACTTTGATTTCATTTGTCTGTTGACTCTCTCCACATGTCGCCCGGTTCCTCAGTTCTATTTATGGTTCTGGTGTAACGGAACCTTGAGAACACATATGGGCCAAGTTTCCTCCCTCCTCAGAATCCTATCTTGGAAAAGGGGTAATAACACTTCCTGACCTGTGATTTATAGGCTTCTAATTACCACTGTACAGACATCCCGCTGTTGGTAAACCTAACTAAAAAGAAGGAGAAAGATCCTCCCGTATGGACCTTCTCTACGCCTGTAGCCATTTTAACCACTTAATCCATGTCTCTCATCAGCAGTCACTCTCATGGTACACGGCTGTAATTTTGATGACATATTCAGAAATAACCAAGATGCGAATTAGAGGAATGTTTTCTAAGGTCTGATTTTGCTCCTTGAAGAGGTGAAAACAGCAACAGAAGTGCTATCAGAGGACTCGGTTCCGCAATGAATTATGGACACTTTATATAACAGCATTTAATTCTTTCAACACCTACTAAATTGAATATCCAGAAGGATCCTTGGCAGCAATTTCTTTTGGAGCACTCATCTTGGGCAGTAGTAGCCAAATGGAAGCATTTTCTTTGAAAGGGATTGATAGAGCCTACAGTACATTCAGCAACAGCCTGCCATGCTATCTCTTTCCAACTAGTCACACACAGGCACACCTCAGCCTTATCTACGCCATAAATCTTGCTAAACTGCCCCTGATTGCAGATTAATGGCTTCCCAGATAGGGTGCGACCTGCCAGAGACTGTGTGCCGCTTATCTTAACTCAATATTCCGGGCGAGGAGCTTGTCACTCTCTAAAGGAGTTTGCGCAGCCTGAGTCAGAGTTCGCTGTTAAAATGCAGACTTCCTGGTCTGATCTCCGGTCAGTTTTTTCTTTGCATTTTATCTTTAATTAGCCGACTGAGAAAGACTGATGTGAGTTTAGATGGTGAGAGCAGATAAGACCCTTTGTAGAAATGTGGGCTTTGGCTCACTGTGCCAGTGAAGTAATTATGTTGACAAGGAGGGAAACACATGCTCTTTGATTCACTTGTGGACACACAAATGCACACACCCACACACTCATAGACAAAAATGCACACAGGTGTCAGTTGTGTGCTCTTTAAACAGGACGTGATAAGAGCTGTAATTGCCCAAGCCATGTGTCACTGTTACAGTCAGAAATGGAAATAGGGCATGTTTAGGTCTGACTCAGGTTAGCTAACAGTTAACATTTGTCTAATTAAGAAAGGAATGGACAATTCAAATTAGCTTGTGTTTTTTGTGTGTGTGTGTGTGTGTGTGTGTGTGTGTGTGTGTGTGTGTGTGTGTGTGTGTGTCCATGCTCGAGGGAGTCCGTTCGGCAGTAGAGAGTGAAGGGTGCATTTCCATTTGAAGTTGGCAGAAGCTGTGAAGCTGAACTTATTATAGCTGCCGGGTGACACTGTTGTCTTTCAGCCCTCACTCTCTCTCCCTCTCTTGCCGACGCCAACCAGATTAATTTGGAAGAGTGCAAATGGTAATAACAATGCAATATGTATGAATATGCCTCGGAGGCTACTTGGGTATTTAATTGTGAGGATCGGCCATGTTGTCTTCATCATTCTGCTTGAGTGAGCTCTGCTGGTTCGGACTCTTGCTTTTGGTTTTTGCCTCTAGCCCTGGTTCTATGAATATACTTCCTGTATTGATCTGTTCTCCTTACACACACACACAGTGCACACACACATGTGCTCATGCACACACACACACACTCAAACACACACACACACACACACACACACACACACACACACACACTGCATCAATGACATCAAGAAAACCTTTGGGCTGCGTGCCCATATTGATCGAGGTCATAAAGGATCTTGTTCCGTGTGCTATTATTGGTAGCCTGACCGTAGTGGAGCGGATGGCTAACGACTCAATTCATCACGGCCTCCGCCATCACTGCATACATTTGCATGGTGTTCACCACAAAGCCCTGCATCCAGTTCCTATCAGATCCAGATAAGGATGCAATGGAAGGCATTAGGTCCTGTCAGGGTGATTTCCGCTCGGTCTCCTCCATCATGTCGGGGCAGATAATTGGGGGTAATTGTACCACACTGTAGGAAACGTGCAGGTGTCAGAGGTACTAGTCTGAAAGTGTCCCACTCATTCTTTTGCTTGTGTGCCTGATGGCTGATTTCAAACTGTGAATAATGGCGTAAAGCTGTGGCAGGTGGAGGTTATTGAT
>NC_063203.1:19651533-19686533 GCF_017589495.1 Alosa alosa | reverse complement strand
GAGAGAGTGTGAGATGGATAGAAAAGGGGGGATAGTTGGTAGAGAGCGAGCTGACCAAAGGGCTTCGTTAGTGCGGGGCAGCAGGATCAAAGGCGGGGATGGGAGCAGGTTACAAATGGGGGTTAATTAGCGGCGTGGCTGTCTGCGAAATTACCCCGAAAGCTCACAGCGCATTAAGCATTTTTCATCTGAGCATTATTCAAGAGGACATAAAGAGGAGGATGAGAGAGAGAGAGAGAGAGAGAGAGAGAATTGTTGTCTCTGTGTCTGCGTCCTCCTTTCGCCTTACACTTCCCATCTGATCCCTCGTTTCAATCTCTCTCTCTCTCTCTCTCTCTTTCTCCTCATCTACTCACCTCTGCCTCTTTCTGTCTAAACCTCCCTCTCTCGTCATGTGCAAACCCCATATGTGAATGATGCAACTCTCATAGACTGTACATACAGTAAAAAGGGCACAGACTCTGTCATATGAATAATAATGGCTGAATCTGCTCCAGTACCAGGGTCAGCAAGTCCAATAATCACATTATTCAGTGCAGGGGTTGGCAGTGTAGGCGTTGGGGCACACTCACATCTGTTTAACAGTATTCTCCTTTGTTTCAACACATTGCACATTATGACTGGAGCAGGAACCTGTATGATTTAATAGCGTTGTAACACAGCCTGGGAGGGTGCGCGACACACACAGCACTGCAGGCCATTACTGTAAATCTAGCCAATGCCACTGGCGGAAGTTATGAGAGGAGTTCATTATCTCTCATAGCGCTGCCTCTCTTGATATGATTAATTGTGTCTGTTGTGTCCCGTTGTGCTACTGCTGGTTCTGCTGGAAGTTGCCATTCTGCTGACTTTGGGTGGAAGATGCCCCATCAGCAGACAGACCTCTAGCGTGTGTGTGTGTGTGTGTGTGTGTGTGTGTGGGTGTGTGTGTGTGTGTGTGTGTGTGTGTGTGTGTGTGTCTGTGCGTTTGTTGGCCGGTCCACAGGAATCTGGGTAAATTAATAGTGGCCCTGTGCCGCCAATTAGTCCCAGATCCCTTTAATTGGAGCTGAATGGGCTCCAAAGGCCAATGTGGGGAGATAGGGGGATGTCACACACACACACACACACACACACACACACACATAGTCACACCCTGTTATTCCCAACCCCCTCAGGCTTTAATGATGCCACAGTCATTTGCATTTAAACCAGTCCGTACAGCCACATTTCACTGCTCTCCATGCTCCAGTAATGATTTAGCTCTGGAATTAGAATTCTACCCCCTTCTCTCCAGTCACACACACACACACACACACACACACACACACACACACACACACACACACACACACACAATTGGCCAGGTTTTTGTCTCCATCCGAAATTGGTTTGGTGTATTTAAACTTCCAACTCAAAGCCTCCAGCTGAGAGAATACTCCATCTTCTGCCGTGCATTTCTGTTCCCTCTTAAGTACTCTGTCTTTGCCATTTTTCCTCTGTCCCACCCAGTCTCTCTTTCTCTCTCTCTCTCTCTCTCTCTCTCTCTCTCTCTCCCCTCATTGGTGCTGTGAGCAGGCAAATGGTAGGCTCCAGCTCTACTCAGCTGCTTGGTGAAAAAAGGGAAGAGCAGTTTTAATTAAAGGGTGATTGGAGCGCTTGAGCCTCTATTTATGCGCGCTGAGCCGGGCGGCACATCCCCGACACCTGCAAGGGATTGGCTGCTGGAGGAGGGCACAGCAGACAGCATCTGATGATGCTTTTTTTTTTTTTTACCCCTGTTGAGTTTCTAAACAATGCAATGAAAATCAAATATTTGTACTGCCATCTAATATTCTATCAAAATGCTATGCCATCTAATATTCTATCAAAATATAATTTGTGCCCATTGGTTTTAATGGGTAGTGGGTACTTTTGGTTGTAGTCTCAGTACCACAGTATCACAGTGGGGGCCATCACATCACACACAATGGAATAAGGATAATAGTGATGTTGCGAAAATGAACATTGTGACAAAGTATGGTGTCCTTTTTATGTTGTTATGTTATGTTTATGTTCTGTTCCTGACGTCCTATGTGTGTCTCTCTCTCCGTCTAGGATCTCGACTTCGCCAGGAGGACTCTCCTCCGCGGATAGTGGAGCACCCCTCTGACCTGATCGTGTCCAAGGGGGAGCCGGCCACCCTCAACTGCAAGGCGGAGGGCCGGCCCACCCCACGGTCGAGTGGTACAAGGATGGTGAGCGTGTGGAGACGGACCGCGACAACCCACGCTCGCAGCGCATGCTGCTGCCCAGCGGCTCGCTCTTCTTCCTGCGCATCGTCCACGGCCGCCGCAGCAAGCCCGACGAGGGCTCCTACGTGTGCGTGGCCAGAAACTACCTCGGCGAAGCGGTCAGCCACAACGCATCGCTGGAAGTAGCCAGTAAGTGCTGCTTGCTCTCTATTTCTCCTGGTTTGCTCTTTCATCCTTTTCTCTCTCTCTCTCTCTCTTTTCTTTCTTTCTCTCTGTCTTTCACTCTGTCCATCTGTCTCTCTTCCTGGCGTTCTCTCTGGTTTTCCACCGGTGCCTCTTGGCTGGGCCTGAAAGGCAGCGCCAGCTCCTTTGGCCCCGGCTTACTGTGGCTGAATAGGAGCCCTTCCAGTTTCCTCCCGGGTGTCTGCATTGAATGGACCCATTGGGTTGGATAATCTCGCCCGCGGATGGGCAGGATGTGTCTGCACCGGCGGTACCCCCCCCTCCTCTCTCAGCCCGGGCCCTGAGCACCAGGCTCCCGGGCTCCGCCGACCCTGGCCGGTACACGCAGGGATCTGACCGTGCCCAGGGTGAGCGACTTTGTAAAGGCCTCCTCAGTTGGTGGTCAGGAGATACAAAAGAGACCAACAAGAGCTCAGTCCTGTTGCTGCCCAGTCGCTGGCGTCTCTTAGTATGATAAGTAGGAGTAGGAGGTTTTTTTTTCTCTCTTTCTCTCTCTCTATTCGAATAAAAAGCTTTTTACATTTGCTGTTATCTGCATCCGGGCACCTTCTAATGGAGAAATGCCTCCCTGGTGTAAACGGCGCTGCCAAGCCGTACTTTATTGGGGCCCTAAATGACAGGCTCGCTTTGATGTCGAGACTAAAGTCCTTTATTGCAAGGGTCAGTGGATTTGCAGAGAGGCGGAAAAAAAGGCTTTTAGGCAGGGAAGGAGCAGAGAAGAAGAGATGGAACATTTCATCGATTTAACTCCTTAGTCGTTTTTAGTCAATATTTTCCTGTTTCCTTGTTTGCTTTTGCTAAATGATCGCACCTGAAAACAACAAGCAGTGGATGATTCAGTAGATGAGGATCGGATCCAGACAGATATCCTCCTCTCTGAAGTCTGAAGTTGAGTATCAAAAGGGCTCTCAAATATCAGTAACTGGTTGAGCATGTCTACTAGCTGTCACAAAGGCCATTGTTGTCATCTTAGTGCAATGGAGGAACTGTAGGTATGTGTCTGTGTGGAGTAGAGTGGAGGTTTTACAAAGACTAGGTTGTTATGTGCCATCCAGATGGTGCTGGATAGGGTTGAATGGGGTAAAAGAACCATACACCTCAAGAACCATAGCAAAGGCATTACTTAAGGCATGGAGCAGCCTTAATCAAACATGCCACTGAGTACAGTGCATTAGCTTGCATAACCATTTTTATCTTGACATCTTTAATAGACTTTGGCCATCACAGGATGTGGAGGCTCATTGGGATGTTTGATTAGGCATTAGGCAGCATACTTAAGCATCATCAAATAAGGCCTGGCTTTGTTTGAAGAGGAAAACAGAAAACAAAAGCTTAATCGCGAGGCTATAAATAACAAAATCGGGCCAGGCTCCACTCCTGCAGGAGTTCCTTCACAGCAGGGGGTTCAGCTTGTGTGGATGACACGGGAAAGTATGCTTGTGACCTCATGCTGACAGCGTGTCCTTCGGCGACCTAGCCAGAGAGGTGCCTTCTCCTCAGATGTCCTTCCGGCTTCTTCCGTCCCGCTCCATCTGCAGCGCACACGATTGCCCCGCGTGCTGAGAGGATGCCCTGTGATTTAGCTGATTAATTGCGCCATGTTAAATTAGAGATGGCCAGGGAAAAGAAGGAAGGAAAGAAAAAGGGGGGGGGGGGGGGGAGAACACAGCTTCATGTGTCAAGCATATGTGAGGAGCCTCTAAAAGTAGGAAACTAAAAATATGTTTTGCTTAATATGGTGATATTTGACATTTGTTAGCAGTGAGGTTTTCTTTTCCCTTTTTTTCCCCTCTCGTCTTAAAGCAGTTTAAAAACAAGACAGGGTTTGGCAGGAGCTCGGCTTAACCAGAAGGGGAAGGAGAACGTTGTCCTGGCCTCTGGCGGTGCTTATTCTGTGCAAGGTTCAAACAGAACCATAATGACACAGTCCCAAGATGCAGTGTTCCCTCAGCCCTCCCTCCCTCCCTCCCCAACTCTCCTCCTTCCCCCACACACTCACCACCACCACACCAGCTTCTCTACATATAATTATGTTGTCAGAGCAACCAGTGTTGCGTGGCTGTAGTGCGGGAAGCCAACGGTGCTTCTATCTTCGTGCGCTGAGGGGCCTTTTTTTTACGAGACCTGTGAACAGGACACTAGAGTGAAAGAATAAATAAATCGTTTGAGTATTTGTGCGTGTCAGAAAAATAACAAGGGATAATGAGCTCACACGCTGATACGTGTGTCGCATTACAGGGATCCCTGTTGGTGAATTTCATTAGACGATTTAAGAGTCCTTGTTTTCCTTATTAAAACCACAGAGAGGAAAGCTAGCTTGTAAAGCTTATTTGCTCTGCCTAACCCCCAAAGCCTTGTGAGAATGGTGTTGGAAAACATTGAAAACACAAAACTGTGTTTCTTTTTTTCTTTTGAAAAACTCCTCGTAAATGTCGGCCCTGGGTTTACGAGGGCCTGACACTTCCGCGACTATCAACGTCTAATCCCAGATTCAACAAGCACTGTTTGGCCACGCTGGTTTCGAGCGAGTTCGGCTAGTTGTGTTTGGCTTATCATTAACCACAAGTACAGTACAGCGCTTGTATGCGGCCAGGCACTCCATCGGTCAATCTGACCCTCTTTCTGCCATAGTAAGTGGGTTAATGCCTTCAGTCCATTAGTCTGTTTGCCTTGTGTACACTAAAGCGACCTCCAGGTGGAATTTTGTGCGTCCCTTTTGTGATGCATGTTGCCTTTGTATCTGGGATGGAGAGGCAGTGTAATGGGATGCCTTTGTTGATGTACAATATCCCCACATTGGCGGACAAAGGACAAAGGGAGAAGCGCAAACACAGTGGAGAGAGGGAGAAACGACAGGACGAAAAACGCAGCGGCATATAAGCCCTTATGCCTGACTACATTATGTAATGTACCCGCTAACCCCCTGTGAGGAACTCCTCACTCTTAGCTCTGGATTTCTATTATTGCCACCCCACCCCACCCCACCCTCCTCACAGTGAAACCTGGCACTCGCACCCTTTTCGCACAGCTGTAAAAACAGAGATCAAAGCCCGGAGCTGTTACATTTTTTTTTTATAAGTACCAACAAAGGGATTCTGATGATCCGCTTTTAAAAGGCAAGCAGTAATCCGTGTCTTATTCTTATTTTAGATTATGGCAGCGTTTTGCCAGGTCAACTCACTAAAAAAGGTCATAGTTGAGAAGTCTCTCTTTCTCCCTCTTGGTCGCTTGTCTATAGTCTCTTTCTCTCCGCGACTCTTCACATGACACAGAGACACATTGACACCCTTATGTGCCCATGTGCAGATGAAGGGGATAGGACGGAGATATGACATCCACAAAGGGACGCTGGAAATAGACCTTCTGTGCAGCCGTCGCACGAGTCCAAGGCAGATCAAAGGCTCTAATTATAGTGGATCCCTCCTGTTCTTGGACAGAGAGATTGCGAAGTGTGCGAATGGCCGGCACACAGCTCCACTTCAGGCCACGATAACCCCCGCGAGGTCCTGCTGTTGAATGGGGTGCCTCAGTCAGGGCAAGCTATAACCCATCCCTTCCACACACACACATACACACACACACATACACACACACACACACACACACATACACACACTCACACACATCCCCAGGCAGTAGTCTTGGAGCACTCAAGCCCTCTTCACGAAATCCTAATTCATCCTACCTCAGCCTGCTCCCAGTGGACGAGTGCTGTCAGGCCATCTGCCCTGCGTCACAGCCCCTTTCTGAAAGGTCCACATGGAGTCAGGTTATAAAGAGGGATATGAGCCTGACGCGCGCGGCCCTCGGAGATTAGTTTGGCTTTCCCCTCGGCCGAAAATTTACTGGGTAGCCCAGACACATTCCTTTATTTTCTGGAGTCACGAGGGGTCAGGATGTTAAAGGGCTGCCTGGGCTACCTGACTTCCTGACTTCTGTTTATTTATCGGGCCATATGAATCATAGTGCAGAGAGGAAGGGGGGGTGGAGGTGGTGGGGTTATTTTTTGGCGTAGGGCTGGGGGTGGGGGTGGGTGTGGGGGTGCAGTGGGGTACGGGGGAGGGGGAACCAAAAGAAAGGGTCAAGAACGTGGCAGACAAAAGAACATATGAAAGAGGTCATCTGTGAGCCGGGGGGACAGTTGGCATGCGCCAGCCAAGTCATGATTGAGCGTTCTCCATCCATACACCCCCATACCCCTCCCACTTACACCCCTTTACCCCCCCCCCCCCATACCCTGCCCCTGTCTCTTTGAACACCCAACTGTCTCCCTCCACACAGGAAATCCCTTGTACTACATCTGTGGGCTCAAAGACTGTGGTTTTCATGCTGCCCCTTCTTCCTGTCTACCCCCCACACACACACACACACCACCACCACACTTCCACTTATACCCCTCCCCTCCTCACTCATTTCATATGTATATCATCCATATGGATTCAGCCCCATTCTCTGACCCTCCCCCAGCGTGTCTCCATGGATGCTGGACTGAATGTCCGCATCGTTCTCTTATCTGCCCAGTCAGACATTTATTAGTGTTTATATGCCTGACTGTTTGCCTTTCATTAATTTTTTTTACAAAAGTACACCACAATCCAGTGATTCCTGTGTGGTCCACTAGCCAGGGGAAGAAAAAAAGACTAAGACTCCGGTTCCCAAGAGAATCCCTCTCTCCACGCTCTCTCTCATTTCTGAATTATTTTCTTCCCACTTCAGTCACCCTTGCTAACGTTGTTTTAATAGTTTAATTGTGATTTGATTGGATGGGGGGACGCGGGAGGAAAGGGGGTTGTGACAACAGCTCAGCACGTCTTGGCTCATCGCCTGGCTCCAAAGACAGACTGTCACAGATTCTCGCCTCGTCTTTTGTCAATTTCTTGGGCGAATTTGTGGTGAAAGACTCTGCCAAGTGCTTGAGTGTAAGACTCAAATGTGCAGCTTCTTTGTGTATTGACAACAATTTTGGGAATCATTTCCCCCAAAGTAATTCTTTTTACCCAGATTTTCATTTTTGAGGAAAACTTTCATGGCACTTTCATGTTGCCTTAATAATCATGGATTTACTTAAGAAATATATAAAGCATCTGGGATACATGTGCCTGTTTTGTTGATGGGCATGGGCTCAGATAGTAGCTATTTAAGGTCCTCCCTGTTAACCCTGTAATGACGTGGGTAAGGCATTTTTAGCATTTAATTACATCGCCCAAGGACATTCATGTCAGCATCTGTCACCGTTTACATGTTAAAGAACAGTACAGAAAAAAAAGATAGCAATGTTTTTCTATGCTTTTCTTCATGGGAATTGACAGCTGAATGTTATTTCTAGCTGTCAAATGCCTCATGCCATAAACTTTCTTCGCTCAGTATCTGCATGAAACGGATATTAAAAAATACAAAAAAAATAAAAAAATTTCAGCCAAGCCTTGGCACTTCAGCCAGCTGGATGCGCTCCCGCAGCTACTATACTGTAAATGAGGAAATTGGGGATGTTCGAGTAATTAACATTTGAAGCGCGGGTGCAGCCGGTTGACCCAGAATTCAACCCGGAGTGCGCGAGCCATTCCGTCAGTGGTCACGCAGTGCCAGGCAGGGCCCCTTTTGTGTCATATTGGTTTGTGTCAGATGTCCCTGACGCTTGGGGTTTTTAGAGCGTGGTGCTGCTGGCCTGTTCACCACTGCCCCCACTGCTCAAGGGGGGTAGGGGAGAGGGAGGGCAAGAGAAGTCCGAGTGGGAGATCTCTGGTATAGGATTGGAAACAGCAGTTTTTTCTGGGGTGTTGGTGGGAGGATTTTGGGGGTTGGGGTTCACGGAGCGAGTGGGAGTAGCCAACTCAGGCAGGAAATCCTTCCAATATGAATACAGAGGCTTTTGTTCCTTCTTTTTTTGGCAAGGGAAGTAGGAGAGAGGGGGGGGGTTACAAAAGCCTCCGACAGCTCGAGACCACGGAGAAGGGGTGAGAGGGATGCAGAAGCACATCTCTCCAGTGGAGAGGTCAGCACAGAGGAGCACCAAGTCACTGAATAGAGACATCCACACGGACGACACGCTCAGGACAAGGAGCCCTAGCATGGTCACTCCATTTGGCAACGAACAGATTGCCCAGTGACGCCTGTGGAGAGACTGAGCTGGCGTCTAACGACGGGCATCGCTGATCTCTGTCTGCTGGCAGGGGGGAGGGAGGCGGTCCCCTTCTGTTGGCCCTCCCCGACCCCGTTGAATGATGCAAAGTGAAGGGTGTCTAGCCGCCTTTCGCCGTGGTCCTTCTCACAGCAGCAGCCCGGGGGCTGGCTACTGTGTGAGCAATCACACCACGCCTGACTGCCCTTTGACAGTCGTCTTGATCACGGAAGTCAACCACATGGCTCCGAGCACTAAGACCAGTGACACACATACACACATATCTCTTTGTTCCCTCTGGTGCAGTACTGACCCTTGCCCATGTCCCCCGAGGACACGGTGAAGATGACACGGAGGGAGCAGAGGAGTATAAAGTGGTAGAGGAAATCACCCTGCCAACATACAGGGATGGGATCACATCCCTTATCAGATGGGCATGAGTGGGGTCGAGGAAGAGATCTGGCCATAAAGCCATAAAGGGGACAGGGCAGTAGTTAAATTGAGGGCCCTGACAGACATGTGCATGGCATGGTCTGGAGATAACATTGAAGTGAATCAAGGGTGTAGCGGGCTTTGATCTCACTCACAGGGAGGTTATAAAAAGCTATGGAGCCCAGTGCTTTTAGATGGAGCAGGATGAGGCATACGGCTCCCACTCCCCATGTGCCTGCTGGCCCTACACTTTTTTTTTTTTTTTTTTTTTTGCAAACATCATTGACATTACAGAAAATGCAACACTACGACATGCACATGAATACTACATACGACAAACAGGCGTGACATTACATAAACACATACTGTAACTTAACAAGACATCACATTGACTTGGCTTCCACAAACATAACACAACATAACATTAATAACAGAAAGGCTAAGGATGATTTAAGGCCCAGGATGATTACAGATATGATTATCAGGGATGAAATTGATGACCGGAATGAAAAGAAGGGGGATGGGGGTATGGATGGTAGCTCTAAGAGTGTGAATGAGGTGGTGTTGGGATGGGGGTGGGGGAGGGGGGTGAGGGGTAGTGAGTATGTGAGGATGTATGTGTGTGTGTGTGTGTGTGTGTGTGTGTGCGCATATGTATAAGGCTGGTTTGCTGTTGGGCCAGGAGGAGAGAAGCTGGAACATAGAGAGGGAGAGAGGGAGGGTTTCAGGAGAGGAGTTGTAATTATTCTATTAATGATAAGTATAATAATAGGAATAACTGATTGCCTGGTTGATTGCCTGACTGATTGCCAACCTGGGCACCCATTAATGGCCACAGTTCCACCCAGCCCCTGCAGTTATACTGCGACGAGCTGACAGAGGGGAGGACCTGCGTGCCACCCATCGCCTCAGGCCCCCAGCATATGCACACATCCCCCCACTACCACGACCAACCACACCTCGCCCCCAGACCTTCACCCAACACGCCACTCTTGACCTAAATATGTACAGTATGTGAATGGCTAGGTTGAGGGGTCTATCTAGAATGTAGCATTAAAGAAGTGGGCATGCATGGTGAATATCTGTCAGGATTTCCCCATGCACACCACACTTACCCCTGTGTAAGATGTATGCCTCAACAATGTGTGCATTAAAAATAGTGAGGCATGCAGATAGACACCTGATGAGGCATCTACCTGCACTCCACTCTTACCCTAGCCTGTTTTGTAGTTTTTGTTTATGTATGTCACCTAACATGTAGTGCGATTAAAAAGAGAGTAAAAGCGTGCTGTGTGCTTCCAGGACAAGGCGCGGTGCATGAGCGTATGAGGAGGGTGCACACCGGGGCCCAGGGCCAATAGATAACCCACAGGACCCAACCAATGCCAAAACCACACAGCGACCACGCCAGGACCGAAGTCTCCCAAGCCATCCAATGGGGCCCCGCAGAATAACGATGGGAGAGGCAGAGAGAAAGAGTGAAATTAGTAAAGTTATCAGAGAATGTAAATAAAAGGGGGAGGGAAAGACTGGCCCTACACTTGATCATAGGCTTCTGGAGGAAAAGGCTTCCTCAGCCATGAGTGGAACACTTCAGCTTAGACTGAGTCTGCAAAATGTGTCCCGAGGTGGTTTTTTTGTATGTTGTTTTTGTGCGGTTCCTACAGTGTAACCCTTTTCCTCGGCTACCCACACATTTCAGGCACAAATACCGCCCCCCCCTCTTCAAAAAAAAGGGGAAAAAAGAGCAGTGATTGCACCATGTTCTGACTGACTGCTTTTGCAATTTTGTGGTTTTGCTTTGCATCAGAAGTCCCGGCTTGTCCCCCTGGCCACTGACTCACTACTGTCTAATCCCTCGCCTTCGGCTCTGGTGAGGGAGGATTCGCTCGCAGAGAACACCGACCCGTTACAAATACTCTTAAGCAGCCTCCTCGCGCTAATGCGCTGATCCTAGCCACCTGCGTGGAGCCGAGCGCAGGTGGGCCCCATCCGCTGCGGTATCCCCTACAGCTATCTGTTCAGAGTAGAATAATAGAAGGCGGGGTCCTTGGAGACATGACCGCCGGAGTCCTGGAAAGATCAGGAAGTGGGGTTTTATTTTGATGCGACTGGAGTGATCCTACTTTGCGGCTAGCTGGAGGCAGATAGCATGCGAAGTGGTGCCTGACTCAATCGTCCCCCCTTTTGTTCCTCTCAGCGGGGGCTCCTGATAGCGGGCCAGAGTGGTCTGTACCATCCACTCCTTCGGAGTGTGCAGACATTCGGCTGTGTGGTTTAGAGTGCTGCCGCCGACGAGCCTTGGCTCCACTTGAGATAAACGTTTGGTGGTTCTAAGCTTCCCTTTTTGCTTTTGGACAGATAGGCCGGGTTGATGCTGTTTTATAGAGACTAATCTCTTTCTCTCTCGTCGAGGGCTGCAGTGTTAGGCTTGCTGATGGTGGCTTAATCCACCCGTTTGGTTTGAGGGTCCCCCATTCCCCATGCGGGATGAGTGGAGAGTTTATTTTATTTTATCATCGCAATGATTTGGTTTCACTCTGCCTCCACTCTGTGTTAAACTCGGGTTAAGCCCAGCTTTCGATTAGTGCGCTTCAAGTGGGGTTACTGAGGTAAAGGGGGATTAAAGTGTTTGCTTGGTGAGATTTCAAGTGACATTTGTCAGGAGCGATAAAAAAAAAAGAGCCTGCCTTGGAGTTATTTCCCCTCTTCTACTCCCCCCCTCTAACAGGAGAAGATCAAAGCAGTCAGCTTGTGATGAAGAGCAAACACGTACCACAGTTTAGTTTATTGTCACGATTTGATCGAATTCTCAGTAGTTGGTGGGGCTATGGCAGCTGTGGTGGTGTGGACAGGATGGACATGATTTGAGTCCTAATGGACAGAGGGAAGGGGACAGGTAGGAAAAGAGAGAGTGGAGAAAGAGAGCTATTCCAGTTCTGGCTCGGTGAAAAGGACAGCAAAAGCAGGAAGCGCTTGACCCCCCCCCCCCCCCCCCCCCCCGTCACAAACTGCTGACACAGGACTGTAGTGTCTGTCTTCCTCCCTTAATCGTCCCGTCTGTCTCTTTCTCTCTCTCTCTCTCTCTCTCTCTCTCTCTGTCTCTCATCTGCGTCATGGATGGATGGAGTATCCAGAGGACATGTGGCAAAGAGTAGGACATTCGTGAGGAAATCGAATAGAGTTCGTTTTTGACGCCGAGCCAAGTTGAGCTGCATGGTTGACCTCTGCTCGAAAAAGCCCGAGACCGGTGTCAGTGATAGAGAGAGGTAGATTAAGAGAAGGAGGAGGAGGCAACCCAGTTGGAAACTTTATCGCAAATGTAGCGTGTAACACATGCCTGAAGCGTGACAGTTTGGAAGATGTGGCGAGCTCAGTTTGTTTATACCCCAGGCTCAGACATACAGTCGATAAGGATCTGGGTCTGGGAAGGGAAGAGGCCTCGCAGAAACTCTTTAGCAGGCATGCTAGCCATGGCGTTAATCCCAGCAGAAGGGGCATGACCGTGGCGGCACAGCCACATGGCAGTCCTCTGCCCTTGGTTGCTGCAGTTACAAATCTGATTAGGGGAGAAGGGTAATGGAGAGAAAATGAGACTGTGCTGTGCCCGGAATGGCAAGCTGAAGAACGCAACCTAAAATGAAGTGCTAAAGACAGAACCCTAATGCCACTTAACACCTTGCGACGAAGGAGACAAAAGCAGTCGTGCAGTTTTATTTTTGTTTTAACCCCCGTGTGAATTACAGTAGGTTCACATTCCAAACACGAGATGTGTAGATTGAGTTATATGTCCGAACAGCAGGTCACTCAGTGTTCAATTTAAGCTACTAAAGTTGTGTTGAACAATTACATGCTGCCGAAGCACTTGGCACAGAGACTGAAACCAAAACCACCTGGCTTGTCCTCTACTTCACTCTTCCTGATTTTTGCATTCTTCTTCCACAATTTGTTCAGTTTGCACACGTTTGAGACCCACCAAAGTGGACCTGACCTCGAAATAAACCGCTCGAATGGCCTGAAATTGGGACTGAATAGCGGGCCAGACGCTACAGTGACGGGCGAACTCGCGATCGGCCTCCTTTTGTCTCGCCGCTACCGCCCTCTCTCTCCGCTGCGCAGGGTGTGGCTATGAAACGAAAGCCCTCCTTTGAGACAGCAGGCTGGAAAAAAAAAAGAAGAGAGAGAGAGAGAGAGAGAGAGAGAGAGAGAGAGAGAGAGAGAGAGAGAGAGAGATAAAGGGTGAGGCTTAGGGAGTGCAGAGGTGGGGGTGTGGGGTGACGGAGTGATGGGATAAGAGAAAAGAAGTCGGCTGAGAAAAAGGGAGAGAAAAGGCTGAATGGTTTTTTGGTGAGGGGGAAAAAAGATTGAATGTTCTCAAAGCTGCCTGCAGGGCTGCCTGACATCTAAATTAAGAAGGCCTCGGATTAGGTGACCGTTGGGCTGCTTTGTGTGTGTGTGTGTGTGTGTGTGTGTGTGTCAGTCACTGTGTCAAGCATTGTGGGCGTTGACCTCCTCTCATTCCCTGAGTGACAGCATCACCCCCTCTCACACACACACACACACACACTCACACACAGTTTCTCCCCCTGCATCCCTTGGCATATCAGTTTCTCATTCATCTCTCCAGAGTGACCGAGAGGAGAGGAGAGTAGAGGAGAAAGGTGCAGAGGCCAGGCAGGGGTTCGGCCCCCTCTCCTCCAGCCCTGCATGGCTCCATTTAACAAATTGGCTCACCTCACAGGACACACAGAGGATGCAACAACAGCCAGGCTGTCCGCCCCCTGTCTCTTTCACAGTGTGTCCACCTCCTCTCCTCTCCCACCCCCCCGCCCCTCCTAACCCCCCCCACACACACACACAGACACAAACACATACCCATGCAAAACCACATTGACACACACACACAGTCAAATGCACTTGGGAGACCGGCGTAGAAGTCCGCACTGCGGTTTCCCAACGTCCCAGTCATCCTGGTCTCCTAGGAGACCAGTGCCGCATCCATCGCTCCTCTACAACGAAAAACCCATCAAACAACAAACTTGCATAAAAAAAAAACTCACCCTTAATGAATTTCATCAAACACTTACATATGCTAATGACAATACACAGAGCACCCATAAACACTTAGTAGTGTTGCTGGTGTTTGCATATGCACTCCCACTACGTTCGCCCTTGCGGCTAAGCGGACTCGTCCGGCGTTGAAGTGCTCCCTGGGTCTGCCCGGACCCTCTCCTTCCCTCATTAGACTCCACCAATAGGATTAGCGGAGTGCCGACTCGGCACGCTGCGGCTATAAGTTAATTTGGCCCTGCTGTTTGGAGCTATAATAGCTTATTGATTGGCCGAGCGAGACGCAAGTGAGACCCGCGTGACGGGAGAATAAGTTAATCATCGCTCGATCGCCCGACGAAAACTCAATCATGTCAGTCGGCAAGGGCTCATCCCGGCCATGTAAATGTGTCTGACTGAGGATTTTCTGACAGCACGCCTGGCAACCCTGACTCAAATGAAGATGACATTATCAAGGATGCACTGTATTCGCGACTAGTGGAGGCTATAACACTGGCTCATGGGGGTACAGATTGCTGCTATACAGTAATTTAATTGACATGTTTGTCAAGTAACGATTGCACCCTTGCATGCCATGCCATGGATAGCAGAGTCTATTCTGTTGAACGTAGTGGGAGGAACGTCAACGGATTGGCACTTTGAGGGTCACTCCTAACATACCATCACGAGATTTTCCTTGTGCTCGCCGAGGTCAATAAAACATGTGTTTTTGCTCATTACCGCATTGGAAAAAAAAAAAAAAAAAAATGAAATACACCCTGAAGCTGAGCAAAAGTGCTTTTACAACACTCACACATGAAACCCATGACTCTTTTCATTTAAAAAAAAAAAAGTTGAGGGGAAAAAATCAGCCCTGATAGGCTCAGCCCCACGCTGCAGTGCTGACTGGGTTTTTTCACCTCTCCCTGTGGGACAGAGGCTCCCGGCGCTCTAATGAACCTTGGAGCAGGGAGGTTAATTTTAGCTTCGGCTCAGTCCCCCTGGCCCCTTTTTCCCTTTCCCTATACTCCCTCCTGCCTCATCTGTTTAACTGGTCAGGACGTCTCTCATCCCCATGTCCAGTGGTGGGGTCCTGAGACAGCTGGCTGGCCCATCAGTCATCCTCTCCCTTATGTCCTACCTCACGCCACACAAGTGTGTGTATACACACACACACACACACACATAAACACACACATACACACACACACACACACACACACACACACACACACACATAAACACACACATAAACACACACATACACACACACATACACACACACACACACACACACATACATACACACACACAGTCACGCACACACACATAAAATAGCTCCACGCCTCTGTTACCTGGAAACTGCACATCTTGCTTTTTATTTGACCGGCTGCCCTGGGCTAACTTCTGCATGCTACATTTGGTGCAGCTGCCAGAGGAAGGAGAAGTGACCCCTGTTTACTCTGTTCAGCTGATACTATTGCAGATTTTCCATTTCCTCATGACAATATGCACAGTGGTTCACAATGAATCACATACCGTGAGGCGACTGCTGCGGGATGACTCGACTGAGCATGGGAACACATGGAAACATGGGAAATGTGTGTGCTGTGTGACCATGTCTCTGTCTCCCTCTCTGTGTGTGTGTGTGTGTGTGTGTGTGAGAGTTTGCGTGTGGCGAGGCAGACATGGGTGAGAAATATTCAGGATGTCTAACGGGGAATGAGTGAGGGGGAGCGGGAGGAGGAGGTGGTGAGCAGGGGTGGCAGTTTTGGAGAGGGGGGCCCCTCTGAAGTCAAAGGGGTTCATGCGTCAGTCTGGCAAATGTCAGCCTGTCTGCACCCAAATGCTTGGTTGAAACAGGCTAAACAGGTCGTGACATGGGGTGGGGGTTGTGAGGTAGGGGGGGGTGGGGGGTTGTGGAGTAAAGTGAAGATGGGGTGGGGGAGGATGGGGTGAAGATGGGGGGGGTTGTAGTGGTGGAGGTGGATGGATGGATGGATAGTGCTGGTGGAGGTGTAAATGGGACTGATGGTGCCTCTCAGCCCCTTCGCATACGATCTCCCTTCGGAAACGTCCGGCCGACGAGAGCAAAGACTCTCCCCTTATCAAGGCATCTGGGAGTCCCTGTAGAGGTACTTAGCGCAGAACAGGCTTCGACCTCTGCCGCCACTCACCTGCGCCCCCTCTAAACAAACCTGCCCCACCTCTCACCCCACGCTGCCCTGACCGGTGCTTTCGCAATGTACACAAAAGCCTAAATCACAGCCTCCAGCTCGGAGACCTCCAAGCTGCAGTCCAAAGAATCCCAGGCATGCACAATCAGAGGCATTGAGAGAGAGAGAGAGAGAGAGAGAGAGAGAGAGAGAGACAAAGAGGCAAGAGAGAGACAATTAGAGGAGAGAGGGGAAGAAGAGGAGGTGGGGCAAAATGAACCAGAGAGCAATTAGGGAAGGGAAGAAGGAGGTGGAATGGCTTTTGGCAGGACATGTTAGGGGAGCATAGCACGCGATATGGGGATGGGGGGAGAGAGTGAGGCTGGCTAGACTGGGCAGACATCCCAAGCCCGAGCCTGTTTGGACAGGTGGCTTTCTGTTCTTTAAAAGAGCTCCTGACAGCTGGCAAGTCACAGAGCAGTTTGCTACGTGCTTCCTTTGATATGGCTTGTGTGTGTGTGTGTGTGTGTTTTGTATGTGTGCGTGTGGGTTTGTGTGTGTGTGTGTGTGTGTGTGTATGTGTGCGTGTGTGTTTGTGTGTGTGTGTGTGTGTGGGCGGTAAGTCTCTGTGTGTGTGTACGTGTATGAGTGCGTGTGTGTGTGTGTGTGGGCGGTAAGTCTGTGTGTGTGTGTGTGTGTGTGTTTGTGTGTGTGTGTGTGTGTGAGTGTGTGTGTGTGTATGTGTGTGTGTGTGGGCGGTAAGTCTGTGTGTGTGTGTGTGTGTGCCAGCTGTGACATCTCCCTCAGGTCGCTCTCCTTTTTCCTCTCGCTCCTTCTGACTTGTGTTCTTCAGCCACACCTGGCAGAGGGCCCCAGCTCATGCCAGCACTGTTCCCCTGGAGTCCCCCTCTCTCTCCGCCACTCTGCCACAGCACCCTTACATGGCCAACAAAAGTGTTTTTCTTCACTTCACAACAGTCTGCTGATTTGTATGGTTTTAACTATTATTGATAGGCTAGTGTGTGTGTGTGTCTGTGTGTGTGTGTGTGTCTGTGTGTGTGTGAGTGAGAGAGAGAGACAGAAAGAGAGAGAGACAGAAAGAGAGTGTGAGAGAGAGACGAGAGTTTTTTTTTTTTTTTTTTTTTTACTCTGCCGCAGTCTGGAGCTAAAGGTTATCTAAACAGTTCCAATTACTGCATGCTGCACTCTAGGGGCTTTTAACACAGAGGTCTACTTTTTCTGAAACGCTGAACATGCACGATGATTTACTTGCGAATGAAGGGCTGCCATCTTGTTTCATTTTAAAGGTTCATGGTTGACTAAAAGCAGAGCCGAGGAAAAAGTGCTGTCACTTCTTTGTCCGGTTGCTGGTTTCCATTAGGCCCTTATATTATTAGCCCAGTGTATGTAGAACACATCCCAAATAAGCGTTTGATTGAGTCGCTGCCTAAGTAAGAAGCAGTGCCCTTGTCATTCCCAGTGGTGCTGGGCTTTGTCTGGGGAAGTGAGGTGACACACACTTTAAAGCGACACTCTCTGGCAGTTATTTGCCTTTGGCAAACAGGCTCTGCTCTCTACAGTGACTGGCTCATTGTGGCTGGCTGTATGTGGTGGCTAGTTGCTTCCTATTGACATTGACAGGGGTTTGTTTTCGATGGCGTTTTTGGGTTGGTCACTGTCCTTTCATGTCCTTGTTTGGGGCTCAATATAGGGACAAAAGGAGGACAAACACACACGCACACACACACACACACACATGCACACGCACATACACTCACTCACACACACACACACACACACATACACATGGGTAGTGAGAAGGGGAGAGGAAGAGAGAAGGAGCACAGATGGGCCATAGCTTTCACATGGCTATCACACACACAGCCTGACTGAGGGGTCCTCTGATCCCTTACGGGGAACCGTTTGTGATTTACTGTGACAGCAGAGCTATGTTGTACTTTCTAGTCCATCAACTTTTTCTTTGAACTTGGACATGTTTCATTTCAAACTTTCCCTCCCATTTGTCCCTCCACTGGGTGGGAAGACCCCCACCCCATCTCTGCGATTGATGTTCGAGTCCCCCGAGGTATCTCATAGCTTGGCAAACACAGAAGAAGAAAAAAACGGTTTGGGTTTTTCTGGATGCCGTTGGTCATTTGCATGCAAATGTATAATCCAATTCATGAGAGGAGAGCTTGTAATTGCTTCCCACAATGGCACTTATGGCTTGCCATATTTTCTCTATTCTCCCAATGGCACCCTTGTCAGTGAGTTTCCTGGCTTCATAAAGCAATTACGCAGGCAGATATGGATCATATAGCATGGAGAAGAAAATGGATCTGATCACTAATCTCCTGTTCAAGCAGGCCTGTAATGATGCTGTATCTCTCCTTAAAGCCACCATTACACTTAGTTCCAGTCCATTGAGCGCTCCCTTATCACCGCCACCCAGGGAATCTATCATGAGTTTAGTGTATGGCTGCCCTACCTCTGTCAGTCATCCCAGCAGCCAATCACTCACTTATGAAAGCTGCCTGAATTTAAAAAAACGTGAATCCCCCCCACCCGTTGGTATAAATCAATAGTTCTTGATTGCTCAAGAAAGAAGTGTTGGCGCCCATGCCTCCTCGCGCTAATTAATTGCTTATCGGTGTGAAAATAGAGGCTGTTGAACAATTACCAGCTTTGAAAATTGGATTTTCTTGCTGCTACCTCCATTTGCAATTCAGACCAATGACTGGTCTTTGGCGCCATTGGCTTTCAAGCCATGTTCTCACCTTTCCACCTTGGGCATCAATATGACACTGTGCCTAGCATAAGTAATGGAGCTATTGATGTTAAAACAGTCTGCACCAAAGCTTCTTGTATGAAACCACCAGTTTGTCTTTAATGGCTAAGGTCAGCAAAGAGCTTTCTGAAATGCTGATCCTAGATCATCTACAGATGACAGAGTATATCATATATTTAAATGGAGAGGGCAACGTTGGGCCTTTCATCAAACCTCTTGAAGTATACATATACTATTAAGGCTTTGTGGGGGATGTCATCCATACTTTCTTGGGCTGTATGAATGGCACAGGCTGAGTTTGGGAGTATAATTGTTGAAAGAAGTCCTTTCATGTGTCCTAATCCTGTCTCTTTTGACCTCAGTCCATAGATCAGGCATTGATCCATTAATGCAGTATCCTCCATTCACAGGGATGACTGGTGCATTGTTTTTCTGGGTGAGTCACCGAAAGTGGAACTCAAGTTGTTTCGCACAGTGTAACAACCACAGCGGTCTGCGACGAGGCCAAGCGTGACTTTGCTCCTGACACGTAAAGTCATCCCTGAGCTCGCTTTAATCCTGACAGACACTTTCATACCACCACGTTTTCTTTCCTCCACCCTCGTATGCTGGGTCTCATATTTCATCCAACTGCGGCTCTCGTGCCTCCCTTTCCTGAAGAGCTCGAGTCGATGTTCTCTGCCGCGTCTGGCTTTTTGCGCATGCATTAAGGGAGGGAAAAAAAAGGGGGTATGACAGCGGAAGAGAGGAAACGACGCCGGCTTCGGTGGAGCCCGACCAATATAAACACGGCTTGTGTTTAAGCACAATGCCTCCGCACAATGGGGCCACTGTTAGCGATCCTGACACGGCCATTATTCTGTTTTTATTCCACTGTAGTCCTTTCGGTCGCTGGGATGGCCCGCCTTATGAAATATTGGCCCCTTTCATCCGACTCAGTTTCGATTTCCCGCCGCTCCTCCGGGGAACGGGCACTTAAAGCCAACTTTGTACTCTGTGGAGATTTTTCTTCCCCGCGACTAGGAGTTATTTCAGCTGTCTGCTTGTTTCAGAAACAGTTTTTTTTTTTTTCGTAGATGGCTGTTCATTTAGTCATTACGTTTCAAATAAGGCTTACCAGATGGACTGGAAAGCGGGGAAAACGCATATCAGTGTTGTCACTGCATTCTGCTCCAATGAGTGGGAACAAATTATTCAAACCTTTCAACTAGGCTTATTTGTATATGTATAGGGAGAATGGTAAATCAGCAAAACATTGGAACACACCTACTGTATGAATTCATGTAGGCTTTTGCTAGGCTAGCTGTTTTTGCCTAGGCTCTGTGTCTCTCATTTTGCCATCTTTCAGTTTTGTTTATTTTTTTATTTTTTTATTTTTTTGCACTTAAATCAAATTAAAAAAAAATTGCATTTGGATTGGCATCTCCGCACAATGTTTGGGGGATATCAGAAGATGCAGAAATTGTCGAGCGGTCAGCTGGAAGCGAGGAGGGACCCCAGATTGTTTATCTGGGAATGGTTTCCAGAAAAAAAAGGATGAAGTGACCCGTCGGTCCATTCCAAACGGCCACCAGAGCCATGCTTCATCGGGCAGTGGTTCTGGATTTGTGATTTTGGATATATTTCGGCACAAACAAGCCCCTTGAGAGCCTGCCATTTGTCTCCGAGCCTGACGTGCATCTCACCAGCCATTCCCTTGGCTGGGCCTCATGTGAACGAAGGTTGCCACCTGATTTATCACTGGCAAGTGAGATAAGCCTGGCCATGGCTCTGGCCAATAAGCCCTCCAGCTGCCGTGGAAGAGTTACTGTTTGTTTGTGCGGCGGTGGCACCGAGACACGATGGCGGCTGCTACTGGTGCTGGTGGCGTTGGGCTGGCGTGATTAACTGTGGCACGTCACTGTCTGGAGAATACCTTTGGTCAACAAACGCTTTTCTATTTTGGTCGCGCGGCGCTGTGCGACGTACTGTCAGGTATCGCTCCTTTTGAGGATGATCGCTCGCTTTTCCGACCCCCTCAAGGGTCACCTGGGAGGGGTGGGGAAGCAATGTTTGAGAGTGGAGGTGGGTGGGGTGGCTCTCCAGAATCAACAGTCTTTGAGTGATTGGGGGGAGGGCCAGGGGTCTGGGGTTGGGTATGGTGAGGTGGTGGGGTGATGGTGCTGGTGGAGGGGTCTATGTGGGGTGAGGTGATGGTGAGGTGGTGGTGGTGCTGGAGAGGTCTGTGGTGGGGTATGGTGAGGTGGTGGGGTGGTGGTGCTGGTGGAGGGGTCTGTGGTGGGGTGGTGGTGCTGGTGGAGAGGTCTGTGGTGGGGTATGGTGAGGTGGTGGAGGGGGAGAGGGCTTCTACCCGGTGCTCGCTTGGCTCTTATCCAAACAGACACTCGGCCTGAGGATTCTGTCTCCTTCTCTCAGCAAACTTTCTGTCGAGGAGTTTGTGGAGCAAAGTGAGACAGATGAGTCCCAGGGGGAAATGAGAGAGTGTGTGTGTGTGTGAGAGAGTGTGTGTGTGAGAGAGAGTGTGTGTGTCTTAGTGTTAGTCTGAGTAGAGGAAGGGGAATAGTGATGGAGTGGAGTGTGGGTGTGTGTGTGTGTGTGTGTGTGTGTGTGTTAAGGGGGGTGGGGGGATCCATAGTTAGGGCTATTTTCCAGACTGGAGATGAGGCCTTCGAGGGCCTCCATTCATCAACAAAGCTTGAACAGTCGCCCTGTCTCCACTGACAGCGTGGCTTAGTGATTGGCCCAAGCCAAGCGTCCGGCCGTCTCTGGTCTGGAGAGCCACGAGTTCTAAAACGAGTTCCCAAAAGTACTCCTAAGAGAAGCTATATTGGACATGGCATCGGCAAGAGCATTCCACCATCCCTTAGCTTCTGTGCAGCCTCTTCCAAAGGGAATATGACTATTCAAGACCACCAGTATTTTACTTTCCAACACCCATGCCAAAGTCTCACATGCTCAAATTCTGTCCCCTGTTTCTCATTACAGACCACCATTTCATAGTCCATAACAATTTTAGCACCACATTTAGAGAATTTTTAAGGCAAGGGATATTTCATAATGAACTGTTGCTACCACTAGCCTGTTAGCTGTTTCACACGGATGTACAAGCCTCTAAGTCCGTGGTCTGGCCTTAACTATAACAACATGCGCACAAGTTGGACGTCATCAAGGTAACCAGATGAGTTGAGCGGTCAACTGTGCGGCTAATTGAACGCTTGCTGTGTTACTGCATATCTTTCTCCTATTCTCAATTAGCACATTGTTACCACATACCTCAGTTAGCTTTTGGAATGCGCCGGAGCTCGGTGAAGTTTATTTTCGCTGACTTTTTGGACTTTGGGTCACTTTTGTAACAGCGTTGAGGATCGACCATTTATACTGAGGTGGAATAAGCCCAGGCACTTCTGTTTATTTAATCTCCAGAGCTGTCACCCTGTTGACTTATGCCTGTCAGTTTATGACTTAACTGAGGACAGTTCCCTAAAGAAGTGCTCCTTTGTGTGTCCGGCTGGCTTTCAGCAAGCACCCGCTTAAGAGCAAATGGTATCCATCAACAAAATGATTGTGTGTGTGTGTGCATGTATGTGTGTGTGTATGTGGGGGTGGTCCTACATTTCTCCACCCCCTCCTGTGACCTCTTCCCCCGCACCTTTTAACCCTTGCTGTCTTTGTTTATAAAGTTTATACATTTTGACAAGCATGGTGGGGTGGGCCAGGGGTTGTTTGGGGCCTTGTGTCAGCCTGGAGAAAGACATCAGGAGCTTTAAAATAATCACTGGCCGAGCAGCGCCAAACTCACTAATTGAGGCTTTGCCCACCTTTGACCACCTTTGACCTTCCACGCTGTCTGTTTTCCATCCCCAGACGTGGCTGTAATGGATAGGAGAACAAAAGATTAGGTCTATTTATTTTTATTTTATTTTATTTATATATTAAGTTTATTTGCATTTTATTTATTGATCCGCAACGCTGTCTTTACATCCCCAGATGTGGCTGTAATGGATAGGCGAGGAAAAGACGAGGTTTATTTATTTGTTTGTTTGTGATAGTTGTGCTTTGTTTGTGTGTATTGGGCAGGACACGCTAGAGGAAGATCAGAGCTGTGCTCTGAATAAAGGTATAGGAGAGCATCAGGACCCATGTTTAAGGCTGTTTCAATGGTCCAGATGTCCGTTTCAGTACATATCCTATCCATAGGATGGACTTTCTTACACACACACACACACACACACACACACACACACACACACACACACACACACACACACACACAGACACAGACACACAAACACACACACACACACACACACACACACACACACACACATACACACACAAACAAAAAAAACACACATAAACACACACACAGACACACACACAGAGACACACACAGTAATGAGGGAAAGAGAAATAGGCTGTGAAAAGTAGTTCTACGCTGACCTGAAAGTGATCATTCATTCCTAGAGAATCATTGTGTTTAAATGAGGACAGAGGATTGAGCACCTTCACCTCTCCCTAACTTTATAACAAGGACACTCACACACACAAACACACACACAGAAAAAAAAAAAAACAAGACAAGTAAACAAAAAAAGAAAAGGTGTCTACAACACTCCTGTTTCTCTCGGCCCTCCGTAGAGACTGGCGCCTGGGCCTCCCTTCACACCGAAACGAGGCTGTGTGATTAATGCACTCCAGCAGTCTAACAGGCAGTGGGGCGGGGTGGGGGTAGTCCTCCGCCCTGTGCCGACGAGCCGCTTGATGAAGATTCTCCTAATTAAAATCAGCTCTCTCTTCTCTGTTCACTCTTTTCTCTCCCTCTTTTTTTCTGTTCTCGATGTTTGTTATATCATTGCTTGTTCCGCGCCGAGGACAAATAGCGCTAATTAGGGAGATTCGAAACTAATTCCGACTGCCAGGAGAGCCCCCCCCCGTTCCCCTTCTGTGTCCTCCTCCTCCCCTGTTCGAATGGGAAAATAAGGAGCTTACTTCGTTACTCCGTCATCTGCCCGCACTCCCAGAGGATCACTTTCCTGTGTTTAGTTACATTTGCACCGCTTGCCGCAGTTTGCCAAGCCCCGCTAATTGAAAGGCCTGGCGCTGCGTTTCGCTGCTCTAACTCCGAAAACTGGGCTATCTGGCAGATGCTGAGATGCTACAAAAAAAAAAAGAAATAATTAAACACACACACACACACACACACACAGAGACACACACACACACACACACACACACAGACACACACACAGAGACACACACACACACACACACACACACACACAGACACACACACACACACACACACTTCCTCAATTCCTTCCCGATGCACTTCTTGAAGTGACCCCAGTGGAGCTTGTCTTCCCCCCTCAGGCTCGTACACAGACAGGTTAGCATGCTTGCTAGCCCCCCTCCAGCTAGCCGAGTCCAGGCTCAGCTGGCTTCCCCTAGGAGCCATGAGACTCTGTGCACGGGAGGGGTGGTGGGTGGGCGGGTGAGTGAGATGCTGGAAGCCTCCCGCGGGTGATGCAGCAGCAGCAGCAGCAGCAGCAGCAGCAGCAGCAGCACCAACAGCAGCGTTAGCTGGAGCAGAAGGGGTCAACGGTGGCAGTAATTCCTTGTTTTGCTTTCTTTTGCCCTGAAGCTGGTAAGCATTGGGGGTTTCCCCACAGGAGTCTGTATTGGACTGCTGCACTGCATCATAGCATGTCTCTCTCTCTCTCTCTCTCTCTCTCTCTCTCTCTCTCTCTCTCTCTCTCTCTCTCTCTCTCTCCTAATGTGGGCTCAGGCTTAACCGGGGTCTCCTGGGCCAGCCGCACCGCACAGGAGACGGAGACGGAGTAATGGCACCACAGGAGACAGAAGAAAGAGAAGGATGAATGAACCTTCGCACAACAATGGCTACAGCCAGCAAGTGTCTGCATGTATCATTACAGTAATTTAGTGTGTGAAGGAAACGAGAGAGAGAGAGAGAGAGAGAGAGAGAGAGAGAGAGAGAGAGAGAGAGAGAGAGAGAGAGAGAGAGAGAGAGAGAATGATGTGGGCAAGATGTTGCTTGTCATTGCAACTCCTCTGAGAGGGCTGATGATGACACCAGGGCACTTACGGGAGAAGCAGAAGCACGAGCCAAACAACTCCAGAAGCCCATTGTCAAGGCTGCTCAACTACCTCTCCCGCTTTTGTGTCCAGATGATCATTTGGAATGGCAGTGATTTCAAAGTGCCATTCTGATTGCTGTGTGTTGCTCTCATTCCTTGTATGGCATGCTAAGTTCTCCAACTAGCTGCCATTTCAGTGATCTGAAATCGGAAGATAAAGGTATTTAAATATTGAAGGTGGCAGTAAAGGAAACAGATGGTGGTATGTAAACAGTGTGTTACTGGAGACTTGCATCACATAATTAACATTGCTCTTGGGCCCGACAGCCATGTTTATAATACTCTCTTTTTTTCTTTTCTTTTTCTCATCCCTTGCTTTCTTTTTTCTTTTTGCTGGCTCACTGACTGTTTACCCAATCACCTGCTTGCCATCAAAACTTCACCCTTCACCATTTTCAAGGGCCCGCTTTGTCCAGCTCATTGCCCTCACTCATGACAATATTGGTCTTCCTTTTTCTTTTCTCCCCCTCTCTCCTCCTTCCCCCCCTCTCTCTCTCTCCTTCCCCCCCTCTCTCTCTCTCTACTAACCCCCCCCCTCTCTCTCTCTCTCTCTCTCTACTAACCCCCCCCCTCTCTCTCTCTACTACCCCCCTCTCTCTCTCTCTCTCTACTAGCCCCCCTCTCTCTCCTTCCCCCCCTCTCTCTCTACTACCCCCCCCTCTCTCTCTCTCTCTAGCCCCCCCTCTCTCTCTCTCTCTCTACCAGCCCCCCTCTCTCTCTCTCTACCCCCCTCTCTCTCTCTCTCTCTCCATTGCTTGCAAAACAAATCAGAGCTGGCAAGACCCAGAGAGCGGCTGGCATACACGGGGGCACAGGCCAGATGGATTAGTTTGAAAGGGAAAAAAAAAAAAAATCAAATTGAATTCCCTCTTTCTGCCTCCTGCAACAATGAGGCACTTTTTGAGGATAGAGGGTGCCCGCTTTGGGATGTCCATGCACAGAGGAAAGAGTCACTGTGATTTCTGGGGACATCCACAAATCTCCAAGCAGGAAACACACTGCGAAAGGTTAAATTAAGTTCTTGTGTTTTCCGTTCTTACTTTGTACCGTGTATGTATCACTCAGAGGACAGATGTATTGAATTCACTTGAGAGAGAAAAAAGCAGGCGGGGATGAGCGCCATTTCCCCCCACTCTCTCTCTCCTGAATGACTAAAGCTATGTGAGAAATTTGCATTTGAAATCCATTTTCACATCTTTTCGTGCTGTGAGGGAGAGGCCGTCTGGAGTCCCTCAGATGAACCCTGCCTTTGAGAAGTGTGTGTGTGTGTGTGTGTGTGTGTGTGTGTGTGTGTGTGTGTGTGTAAGAGAGAGATGGAGGGGTGGGTGATTTGTTGGAGACTCGTCATGGTCCCCAACCGTGTTCGGTGTGCCTTTACTGGGTACTCAGTTTCTGATGAGAAAAACAACAGCAAATAGCCATGGCATTGGTGAGCCATGGGCTAGAGGTCACTCTCTGTCTGTTCGTATGGACTCCGAGCTGGTTCACCACCTCTGGAAATGTGCCTCCCCAGCTATGGGCATGTGTGAGTGGGTGCAGAAGATCTTAAAGCAACAATGTGCTGCTCCAACACTTTCACAGAAATTAGGTTATCACCCGTCCCTTGTTCACTGGTGTGTGTGTGTGTGTGTGTGTGTGTGTGTGTGTGTGTGTGTGTGTGTGTGTGTGTGGAGGGCTTCAAAAGCATTACTTTGCAGAAGTAGGACAAGGGGTCCCGCTGTTGATGCTTGTGGTATTCTGAGGCGCCATCCTTTTCATTAATTATCTGTCTCCGCACGGCTCCTCTTCGCTCTGCCGTTGGTTCGGCCATTTTGTTATTGCTCTGAGCACCTTGTTCCATGCTGGTTTAATTTCAGCACTTTTGTTAAATCATTTACCCATGTGGTGGCCTTGGGTAAGCAAACACAAAAAAAAAGAATGCTTTAATTTGTCTTTGTGTGTGTGAGTGTGTGTGTGTGTGTGTGTGTGTGTGTGTGTGTCTGTGCGTGCATATTTGAAGTCTTGAGTGTAGTGGAAGTTGGGACAGAGTCAGCATATGTTAAACCGTGGAGATTTTGTATAAAAATAAACACAAAATAAAACATAATTGAAATGTAGGCCTCGTCGTTGCCAAAGTGCAGTTGAAAGTGTGATCTGCCTCCCATCGGGCTTGATGTTAATCTTGCGGGTTTATTCTTGGCTTGATCACTAGATCCTAATGAGCCATTTGCTGGGGTCTCGGCTATTTCCTTTCCACAGTGTAAACAGTGAATCTACTTAAAGGCAGAATAGGCTGAATGGGTGGTCGCCCACCTCCTCGTCTGATGGCCCTGCTCGTCTCATCTCTCTCTTTATATATCCACTCCGGAGACCACTGCTGCTGCTGTTGACCGGCTGGAGAAGGGAATTTATGTTGTGTTTGAGTCACGCAGAAGTGTTAGGCTATATCACACAAGGGGCCTTTCGTGTGATCTGTTTTAAGCGTATGGATGCGCACACACACACACACACACACACACACACACACACACACACACACACACACACACACACACACACACACACACACACACATATACACACACACACACACATACACACACACACACACACACACACACACACACACACACACACACACACATGCACACACATACTCATGCACACACACACACACGCACACATACACACACACACACACAAGCCCGTATGTGCTTCCACTCCCTGCTCCACCACTCTGGCGGAGGTCTTTAAGATGCACGCTAAGCCCATAGGCCGGGTCCTGCCTCTTAGACAGGACGAGCCGTGCAGTGACCGTCCTGCTTAGCACTGGAGCTAAGTCCATTCCAGCTGTACAGTGCATCAGGTTGGGGCCCATGTCTTCCCGCTGTTGAACCGCAGAGCCATGTGTTGCTGTCCACTCCACTGGCGCTCTCATGTCTCACACAAGAGCCCATCGCCCGACCAGCAGTCCCCCCTTTGCCCTTCATTCCAAATCCCCTCTGAGCTCAGGCTGTCCTCATCTCAGGACCGCGCTGTCCCCCCCATGTCCCGGCGCAACACCTGCCGGATGCCGGCTGCTTGGGATGCCGGCAGCTGGCCAGCTCATGCCGGCCCGTGAGCCCATGCCGCTTTACGCGTAGAGCCCTAATGGTTTAACGGGCAAGCTATGCAGAGGCTCTCATTCACAGAGAGAGAGAGAGAGAGAGAGAGAGAGAGAGAGAGAGAGAGAGAGAGAGAGAGAGAGAGAGAGAGAGAGGAGATAGTGGTAGGGTGCAGAGGATTGGAGGCACGAGGCGCTCAGGACGACAGCGGGGTTCGGCGAGGTGGAGGTCAACCCACCCGCTGACAGCCGCCCACCATGACGGAGCCGGTGTTTACCTCACTCCCCCTGCCGTCCCTCTCATCCACGCCCCTCGCTGCCCCTTCACCGCTTCCCTCCGACGTGAGGCCCGTGGTCTGGGATGTTTGCCCTGCCAACGTGGCACCACAGCCTGCATTCCCTCCCCGCCCCTGTTATTCCTTTCCAAACCCATTTAACATCTACACACACTGCCAGTCAGCCATCACAAGACCCCACACTCATGGACCGCGGCCACTCCAACGCAGGAATTAGACACACACGGGGGGCCAGCGGTCGGCGGCGCGGACAGACCGACCGACAGACAAACAAGCGCAGCCGTCAGGGTCCGTGCCTAAAGGACAGCAGTTGCTCGCGGCGTGGACAAACAATGGCGACCTCTGTGAGGAAGACCCTGACCTTGGCTGATGCTATTTGTCACACGGCTGCCGACATGACCGTATTTGGGGGGTCAGAGCAGCATGGGTGCCAGGGAACTTTTAGGAGGGGAGGGGGGGGGGGGGTGTTTTTGGGAGGCCCTGGAGCCCTACAGGAATTCCTTCCTGTGGATGTTTTACGCAAAGACCCTAAATCCTTCTTCGAACACCCCACCCCACACCACACACACACACACACACACACCACACACACACACACACACACACACACAACGGCGGCCTCCTCACTGAGTTGTGGGCCCCTGGTTGGATTGGATAAGTAGTAGACGTCGGCGTGGCATCCAGACCGTCGTCTTCAAGGCCACGCAGAAATAAGAGTGTCTGCTTTTAGTGTGCCGAGATCAGCACAAGCCAGCCCTCCTAGGCGCTCTGACAGACAGAGGACAGCTGTGGATGTCATCACAAGGGTGATGGGGTGTGGGTGTGTGTATGTGTGTGTGTGTGTTTATGTGTGTCTGTGTATCTGTGTGTGTGTGTGTTTGTTTCCGTCTTCAAATTGGTCACTCTGCTGTTCTTGGGGCCACTTGTCTTGTTAGTGGGATGTTGATGGGTGTGAAGTCAAGTAAAGGACATGCTGTACGGTCTCTTTTGCACAGATGCACCCACCAACATGCTCTCTCTCTCTCTCTCACACACACACACACACACACACACACACACACACACACACACGCCATACAGACACATGCAAGCACACACATGCATACATACTCGGAAAAACAGGCGTGCATGACCCACTCAATGTGCTTGATGTGAACTGCTTGTCAACAGAATTACATCCTTGGTGGATGGCTTGGAGCAGCACTGCAAGTTCCTGAGAATGATCTCCTCTGGTCAGTTCTCAGCACTCAATCCTTCCCCATACCATACCGTAAACCCATCTAACTCTAGTTTTAGGGAAACAAAACAGACCCTGAGATCGTATCATGACCGCGCAGTATAAGAAGGGATTCTCTCATGCAACACAATCAACACTGCTACTCTCTGTTGTATAAATCAAGAGGTTTAGCCCAAATTGTCGGGGGCACAAACATTGCATTAGCACCCCTTAAACTTACATAAACATTTCCTCTTCCCCTCTATCGACCCCCCAACCCAACCCCCTCCCCTATCTCACACACACAACCACCACCCTCCTACCCAAAAAAAGAAAAAGCAGAATGCTCTGACAGAACCATATGTGTTAGCGGTCCAAGAAGCTGGACGAGTCTCTGGGCAGCTTGCTGGCAGTGCCTCTAGTTAACACTCGGGGGAAACGCGCCGTGCACTGACAACTGTGAAATGGCTTGAGCTGCAGCTGAACGGGTGGACGAGGCGGAGAGCGGTGCCAAGGAGAGGAGGGGGGGAGAGGAGGAGGGAAGAGGAGGAGGGGAGAGAAGGAGAAGAGAGGAGAGGAGAAGAGGAGACGGGAGTAAGAACGGAGAGGAGGAGAGGAGAGGAGAGGTGAGGAGAAGAGGAATCTTGGGGAGGAAGAGAGTCTGGCGCTGGCTGAATTAGACTGAACTGGGCCTCTTGGACTCACTGTAATTATGCCTCCGCCATGCCCTGTCTCAAAAATAACAGGCTCTTTCTCTCTCTCCCTTTCCCTCTTTCTCATTCACTCTGTCTGTCTGTCTGCCCTTTACCTTTTCTCTCTCTCTCTCTCTCTCGCTAGCTTTCTGTGGGATTTTTGTGGTGGCAGCTTTGTGCTATTTTCTCAAGGACTGTTGTTGTTTTCTGGACCTTGGCCGTGTCATGGTGTTCTCTGCTGCCCGCTCAGAGGAAGCTCCTCAGGTTACCGGGCGGCGCTTTTGACCCAACACATTACGCACACCTCCCTCGTTCCCACACCCTCTTACAGAGGACTGGCTCTCACAGTCCTGCTTTCCCTAAGCTTTCCTCGACAAATAGACCACCTCGACACAGGGCCGGACTCCTGTCCATTATGGGTCTGTCTGAAGCTGATGGTCATTCTTCCTAGGTTGATATTGAGAGAAAGAGCTAAGTCTTAGTCGTCCACCCCACACATTCTCCCGTCAGTCACCCATCAGGTCCGGTGATGCATCTGTGTTTTTGAAGCGTTTCTCCGTCCGATCCTGTCGTCCATTCATCATGCTGCCCTGCCCTCTTGTCTGCCCTCCCTTTTCTCCGCACCTCTCTCCGCTGACGCCTCATTGTGCTCGCTCCCCTTCATGCCCAAGTGTTGCTGTCTGTGCCACTTTTTTTGTTTTTGTTTTGCATTTCTATTCTTCCATATTGCCATGCAGTGCATGCACAGCTACAGTGAGTTGAGTGCACACGTGCATTTGTGCATGCACTGCATCCTTTACTTTCTGTGTCTCGCCATTTCTTTTCTCTCTCTCTCTCTCTCTCTCTTTCCAGCTCTCTCCCCCTCTTCTCCCTCCCCTTGGCGCAGGGCGCTTGACTTTCCCTGGCGCTTGCCGAGTGGCTGTATTTCTTCCTGCGGGGGCCTGACTGGAGCCCTTGTTGTTGTTGTTGTTGTTTTGCTTGTTGCTGTTGGCCCCGGACCGCCCGTTCTCAAGGAGCCCCTTCAAAAAGCAGTAGCCCCTTCAGCCCTGAGAGCCCAGCCCCCGCGCCTCCGGCTCTCTCCCCCGACTACCCTCACAGCCCCCACCCCCCCTGCCCCCTGCCCCGTACCCCGGCAACCCGCCCCCTGTCCCCGCCACACAAAGCCCCCTGCCATTCCTCAGGAGACATATGTCACCTCTCTGCTCCTTTTATGTAGAACCCAGAGGCTGCTGGGTGGTGGAGGTGGAGGAGAGAGAGGGGGGGGGGTGTAGAGAGAGTTAAGGCCTACTCACACCAAGAACGATAACGATAACTATAACCATAACGATAAAAGCGTTCACACTGAACAACGATAAACAAAGTCTCTCCTTGTGTTAATGAATGTGACGGTTAAAATTCAATGGGTTCTGATTGGCTATTAGCTTTTTATCGTTCTGAAAATCGCTCTGAAAGTGATCCCCAACGATATAGTTCTTCATGTCGTTGACGTTATAGTTTATGTGTGAATGTCGTCATTCATATTAACGAGAACGATATTTATTTATAGCTATCGTTATCGTTATCGTTATCGTTATCGTTCTTGGTGTGAATAGGCCTGTAGAGAGAGAGATAGACTCTGTATTTGTATGTTCTGGTGTGAGTTCTAGATATTGTATGCTTTGGCAACACTTTCTTTATGAATTGTCATGCCAATAAAGTTTTTTGAATTTAACTGAATTTAATTGAAAGAGAGACAGCGAGAGAGAGAGAGAGAGAGAGAGAGAGAGAGAGAGAGAGAGAGAGAGAGAGAGAGAGAGAGGGCTGAAATAGGAGGGAGAAGGCAGCTTTTCAAATGCAGCAAAGAGAGATGGATGAGAAAAAGAGAGACGGGCAAGAGTGGATGGGAAAGAGGAGACAGAGTAAGAAGAAGGAAAGAGAGGAACAGAAAGAGGAGGAGAGGAGAGGAGAGGAGAGGAGAGGAGAGGAGAGGGGTAGGTAGAGGGACTATTCACTCACTCCGACGAGGGGCCAGTCCATCAGGCTTTATGGTGGAGTGTGAATGCACTCGTTTCTGGCCCCTGAGTGTTTGTGCGTGTGTGTGTGTGTGTGTGTGGAGGTGAGCCAGGCCACTGCACAACACCCCTACTGTTCCCTCTGCTGGAGTTTGCCTCAGACACATTAACAAATACAAGCGCACCAATAAATACCAGCTCTGGACGTCAGCTACTGCCAACGGGCCTGTACCGGCAGTAAACGTCCAGCCCACAACACACCTCCTCCTCTCCTTATAATGCTTATTCTGAGCTTGCCCTGAATAAGAGGACAGTCTTTGAGAGCTTTTGGAAATCACTGTCAGTGAGTGAGAGGGTGTGTGTGTGTGTGTGTGTGTGTGTGTCCAGCAGCTGGCAAATCTCTAAGGAGCACTCTCTATAAAACCCAGGTGCAGATTAATGGTGTCCAAAGTGGAGTCAGTGCAGGTCTGGAAAGGATCACTTGGAGCCCCTCTGATGCTGATGACACACACACGCACATTCATACACAAAGAAACACACACACACACACACACATGCATGCACACTCAGAGACATGGACAGACTCTCCTCCCTCCCTCCCTTACACACACACACACACACACACACACACACACACACACACACACACACACAGCACACACAGACACTCCCCTCTGTGATTCCTCAGGTAGAAGCATCAGGCTCAGCGTGTTGTCGTCTCCCTGCATCCTGAGCTGTGAGGGTCACTGAAGGGGCTTACTTTAATTGACAATCAGCGATGAGCGTCCAAACTGTCTGTCATTATGCTGCAAACCCCCACACACACACACACACACACACACACACATGCGCATAGACACACACCAACCCCCCTGGCCTTGATCACTGGCAAAGCTTGGCAGGGCAGATGAGCCTTGAGCAGGGGTTGGGTTTCAGAGAGATGGAGGAGGAGAGAGAGGGGAGAAACAGAGAGAGAGGGAGAGAGAGAAAGACAGAGAGAAAGGGAGAGAGAGAGGGAGAAACAGAGAGAGAGAGAGAGAGAGAAAGACAGAGAGAGATGGAGGGAGAGAGGGAGTGTGGGATCAGCGTCAAATAGAGCAAACAAACAAGCTCATGAATATGTGCCAGAGCGGATCAGCTGCCCGGTCACCGCCATCACATGAGCCGGCACGCCATCCGTCCACACGCAGGAGATAGCACAGGCGCGCCTTTGTCTCAGCAACGTGGCCAAGATTAGAGCACTCCTTCTCTCCCTCCTTCTTTCTCTCTCTACTCTACATTCTCTCTCTCTCCTTCTCTTCTCTCTCTCTCTCTCCCTCTCTCTCTCTATCCCTCTCTCTTCTCTCTGTCCCTATCTCTCTCTTTCTCTCTCTCTTTCTCTCTCTCTTTCTCTCTCACAGTGGTTCCTAATGAAGGACTTCATTATGGATCATCCCCTGTGTGTCTCTTCCCTGAGCCTAGCCCTCATTAACACCGTGTTTAGTTTGGCTCCTCCGCCGCAGTGGGCGCCAGCAGTCTGGAGCTGGAGGGGGGGGCTTCAGGGAGGCAGAGGGGGGGCAGCCAGGCACCCACCCACCCCCTCCCGGGGTGCTTGATGGGCATGGGGTGGGGTGTCACAGATGCCGAGTCGGAGGCCCGGGGAGTCCTCAGGGGACGGATGCCGGTTTTGTTTCCCCTCCTTCTCAGCGCCGTCCACAGGGAGAGGAAGATAATGGCTGTGCAGGGACGAGAGAGAGAGAGAGAGAGGAGGGATGAGAGAGAATGTATATTTAGGAGACAGGCAGTAAACACAGGGATTGGTTGACAGAAAGAGAAACAGAGAGAGAGGGAAAGAGAGAGAGAGAAGGAGGGACTAGAGAAAGACTGAGGGACATAGGGAGAATGTATCAGGCTGGGAAACAGACAGTAAATATAGGGATGGGCTGAGAGAGAGAGAGGAAGGGTGGACAACAAAGGCTCCACCACCCATCCCAGTCCTGCACTGAACAATGGAGCCCAGGTGCTGGGGATGTGAACTGGGGGAGGGTGTCTGTGAGCAGCGGGGATGGATTTTAGCTAATGGAGTGCAGATATTAACATGTTGATTAACATTTAGTATTTTTATTCAATTAAGATGATAGAGTTGAATGATAAGAATGGAGGGGCACATGTATTGTATTGGATGGAAGACAGACAGAGTTTTCCCTATTTGAAATCGTGCCTCTGTGTGCAAAACAAAGCACCAGTTCTAAGTCATTGGCCTTTTGTTTGAATCCTAGACTATGGATGCTGCACTGAACAGTCTGCAGGACGTGGGTGGGTGTGGGTGTGCTGCAGTAGTATGAAAGCCTATCTGGGGGTGCTGATAGGGGAGTCTGGGATCGGGCTGCGAGTGCATGGCATTGTTCACCCAGACAGTGATCTATACCTGTGGGTCACATGGGCCTTCAATGAGAGGCGATGCCTAAAGTGTCGGTGTGTGTGTGTTTGTGTGTGGATACTCCATTTCCCCCATTGGGCTGAATGTCTCTGACTGTTGTGAGGAATTGGTGTACTGGTGTTTTGCACCTGAGCTTAGGTCGGTCACCGA
>NC_063203.1:19634033-19646533 GCF_017589495.1 Alosa alosa | reverse complement strand
CGAGGTTCTCTGCACTTCTTTTTGCTCTTGACCAGCAGTGGCCACACAATGAGTGCCATTGTGCCGGTGTCGCATTTATGGTTTTACCTTTGCCTTTGAAAAGCGGGAGGTTTGAAGGGTCACAGCCTAGTCGAGGGCGACGTGGGTGTGTGTGTGTTTATGTGTGTGTGTGTGTGTGGGTGTGGGGGGTTAGTCTGAAGCACAGATTCAGTTACCTCTTGTTCCCACAACAATTACAGGCCCATTGTTCGAAGAGGAGGAGTTTTGTTTGCAAGCTTACGTCTGAAAATAAAGGAGTGGAAGAAAGGCAGTAAATTGGATGAAACCCTAGACCCCACCGACACGCCAAGTTCTCCTTATCTTTCCTCTGTTCCTCTCCTCCGCTCTCCTGAATGGAGAGCGCTCGGCTCCCTTAAAGCTCTGGCACACTCGACAGCCCCTTTCATCTTAAGGTCTTAAGCGCATACCACACCGCGATCAGTTTCAACTTGGTAATCAAATCTAAATTTATTTCAATTTGCGGTAAGTCTGTGTGCGTGTGTGTGTGTGTGTGTGTGTGTGTGTGTGTGTGTGTGTGTGTGTGTGTGTGTGTGTGTGTGTGTGTGTGTGTGTGTGTCTGCTTCTACACTCAGAGAGGAGAAAGAGAGGTTGGGAGGAAAGAGAAAGAAGGAGACAGAGTGAGAACGTGGTTTGGCACGATGGAAACCTCCCGGAATATTCCATCTCAGACAAACATTGCTTCTGGCAACTTTTTTTTTTTTCACATGTGTTCGCGGACAGGTTTTCCTTAAACATCTCCAACCACCGCTTTCATCAGTTTGATTGACTTGCCCAGTGGCTCTTGTGTTGCTTTTCTGGTTCTTTCCTCTCCAAGCCACTATACAGCTCAGGCAATGAGCCACGCATCAAAACGAGAGAATAAACTAAGAACAAGAAAGAAGAGGTTAGGAGAGAGAGAGAGAGAGAGAGAGAGAGAGAGAGGAAGGAAGAAAGGATGGAGGGAGAAGTTATTAGTGGTTTGTGCGAGCAGGCTGGGCCGACTGAACCGCTCTCTCTCTCTCCCTCCCCACTACCACGTCACCTCTGCGTCGTCTGGCCAGGCTCACTTTGGCGCTGGCCCGCGTCCACGACTCCTTTTCTGGGGCTGCTTATCGGCGCGTTCCGCTGTTGACTTTTAGGGAGGAGTGGGGAGCCGAGCCCCGAGCGCAAAGAGAGGCGGCTCATTGTTTACCGCTGCCGTCCGTCCTTTCAGACAGATTGATAAGGTCTCTCTCTCCTTGTCTTTCTCTCTCTCTCTCTCTCTCTCTCTCTCTCTCTCTGTATGTCTCTCTCTAGGGCCTTCTTCGGACACAGGTTAAGTGTCGTGGCAGCCACATTCTCTGCTAATGATCTGGGGAAAATACCCTTTTAACACATAGGGGGGGGGTGGATAACGGTGTGTGTGCATTTGGGGTTGGGAGTGAGGGGGGTACATGACTGATCTGTCTGTCTCGCCGTGTGCTCTCCTGTGGGCAGGCCTTGCTTGGCGGTCAAGCCCACGGTCTGACTTTGTGACCGATTAGGCCTCAGACCTCTCAGTGTTGCCTTTCTCCCTGGGATTATTTTAATGGCTGCTCCATTCCTTTGTATCGGGGCTCTCCAATCAGAAGATTCCATCAGTTCTCTCCCTCTCTCTCTTTCTCTCTTTCCCTCTATCCTTCTCCATCTTTCTATATACAGGCCCCTAGGGGTGGGGACTGTCTTTTCCCAGGGCTTGGCAGTAATGAGTTGGCTTTTAATTTGGATGCCGATTTGTGCAGCGGCTGCTGCGTAAGATGATTGTGGACTCCAGACAAACACACACACACACACACACAAACACCAACACCATACCCATACGTCAGAGAGGAAACAGCGGGGAGCAATGATAAAAGCACGACTATAATGGAATTCTCTTCACCCTCAGGGGATTCGTGGACATGTTCTTAGAGATGTCCTTTGGATGCTGTTTTTCTAATCTCTGCTGCTAAGTCAGTGTGTGTGTGTGTGTGTGTGTGTGTGTGTGTGTGTGTGTGTGTGTGTGCATGAATGTTGTGTTGTCTCTGGGTGAATTTCTGATTATATTAAAGCTATCTAATGGGATACATTCAATGTTGAAGCTAGCCAACACATTGTATTCAATGTAACATTATATATGTAATGTTAAAGCCAGCTAGCATGAAGCAATTTAATATTAAAACTGGATGGCATAATGTATTCAGTGTTGGATCTAACTCACATAGTTGTAGAGTGATGTGTTTTTTGAGTTAGCATAGCATAGCATAGCGTAGCGCAGGTGTTAGTGTCCTGGCGCTGAGGCTTTGATCCTGGGCGTGTGCATGCACAGGCTCCACACCTGCACTCCCAATGCGTCTCAGAGGCCCTTAGCCCAGCGCTCTGCTGCATCTCAGAGGCCTGTCTGCCCGCTGGAAGAGAGCCAGAGAGCCGAAGGAGTCAGAGAGACGGAAAGAAAGGAATCCATAGGAGGGAGGGAGGGATGGAATGAGAGAGGGAGAGGAGGGGGGGAGATGAGAAACTGGCCCGTGTCAGTAGGAGAGAAAGAGAGACATTCCACTCTGCTGCCTTATTGATTTCTCTCTCTCTCTCTCTCTCTCTCTCTCTCTCTCTCTCCCTCTCTCTTATGCTCATTTTTTCATTCTCTCACTCCACCGGACCTTGGGTGAGGTGTCTCCCTGCAGACTGTGTGCCGCTGGCTGCAAGCAAGGCTTGTTTTCTCCCCTTCTCTCTCTCTCTTCTCTCTCTCTCTCTCTCTCTCTCTCTCTCTCTCTCTCTCTCTTCTCTCTCTTTTTTCTCTTCCTCCATTTCTAGCTCCTCCATGCATGTTTTCTCCCCCTCCTCTCCTCTCTTTCTTTTTCTCTTCCTCCATCTCCAGCTCCTCCATGCATTAGAAAAGGCATAGATTTCTCCTGAGACTGTGGAACAAGGTAGATACTGTTACAGCCAGATCAGGAGAAGAAGGAGAAGGGGGGGTGACGCTTAGGTGGTGGTACTAGGGGTGGCTGGATGGGGTGGAAACTTAGCGACACAAGATACCAGTGAAATCAAATCTGTTTGACTTACCTTGGGGCAACATTTTTTTTTTTTTTTTTTTTACCCCAGACAGAAAACGTAAATTGTAACCAATGCAGGCATTTCCCTGCGCTCCAGGTTTTCTTTCTCTCTCTCTCTCTCTCATCCCTATCTCTCTCTATTTCCTTGTTATTTCATGCCACTCAAACTGTTCCATGGAACCAGCTGAAGTATCCCTTTGTTTTTGTTTGGTAGCAACTTAATGATTTGTCCACTTAAGGGAAAAAATCCCATTTGGCTCTGGTAGACAAAACACATCACATAGGCTCTATTTACATTAGAGTCAATGTTTCACTCTGACATGTTAGACCTCTCCCAGCTAGACAAGCCGCCGTTATCAGTTGGTAGTGATGACTGCCCCCCTCCTGTGCTGATTGAGAGAGCAAACAGCTATCGGGTGTGTTGGGGTGCAAAGGCTATCTTTTCAGGTGATAAGCGGCTGTTTGGCAGACGCTGTTGAGAGGGAAAGAGAGAAAGAGAGGCCTCCATTTCAAACAGTTCAGTTGGCATTCCTGCCCGCTGCTTCAAAGGGTCCAGGAATCCCGAAGGGGACGGCTCGCGTGGACGGGACTCCGTTTGACAGAGAGAGAGAGAGAGAGAGATTGAGACGGTGACGGCCCGCTGAAAACAATGGACCCCATGAACAAACGCCCCACGCTGGGGTTTATTGGCCAGTGGGAGCCGTCCGTGTTTGTGAAGCGGTGTTTGCTCCAGCAGTGTAACAGATGTAGCCTCCTTTAATGTTGTTAATCTCTGTTCTCCTCATACTTTCTTTCCAATCGCACATGTGTGTGTGTGAACATTTGTGTGTGAGTCGGTAAGATACATTAGGTCCACAGCAGTGTAAGGTTTCTAACTCGTTGGTGTGGGATCACTGAGGAGAGACAGATACAGAGAGTGTGTGTGTGTGTGTGTGTGTGTGTGTGTGTGTGCGAGAGAGAGAGAGCTACTGAGGGAGGAAGGGAGAAGGAGAGAGAGAGAGAGAGAGAGAGAGATTGAGGGAGAGCAGAGAGCATGTTTTCTAAGAGGATGAAGAAAAGAAGCACATTCCAGCTGAAGGATCATCCTGTCATGTGGTGCTCTGTCCATCCTCATGCCAACAGTGTCAAATTAAGAGAGGGGAGAGAGAGACACACACACACACACACACACACACACACACACACACACACACACACACACACACACACAGACACACCTGGCCTGAGTGTAGTGCCCCAGGACTAGACCCGTGGTAATGACAGCACACTGTGCAATTAAAGGCTCTGTGCTCTGCTAGCCAGGTCTGACAGGGACACCAAAAGCCAGGCAAGGGCAGAGAGAAAGGGCTAGAGAGCGAGATAGAGACGGAAAGATAGAGAGGCACACAGCGAGAGGGAGAAAAAAAGATAGAGTGATAGAGAGAGTGTAAGCTCTGTGTAAGCTGATAGTCTCTCGCTCCCTTGTCATAGCCATACCAGCACACCCCAGCTGGCTGGCAGGCAGGCAGACATACAGACAGGCGGGCCTTTTAATTGGCCGCTGCTCTGTGGAGCCTGGAGCTGCCTCTTTCTCCCCGTGTACAGCTCCACTCCTGGGGGAGTCCGGCTCTGTTGGTCCTAATGCTGCCTCTCGCTCCCGACTCCCTGGCCTCGGCTCGCCTTGCCTGCTATCGATTGGACAGTAACGGCCGCTGCTTTAGCGGTCTGCAGAGCTCCACTCGATCGGCCCACGCCCTGACCACAGCTCCGTGCCACCGTGGCTCGAGTGGGACTCACACACACACACACACACACAACACACACACACACACACACACACACGCACACACACACACACACACACTGTTTGTTTTCTCGGATGTTGTTTTTATTTCTCCCTCTTTGGCTGTTTGCTTTATCTGTTTTTTTTTCCAGGGGTGTCTGCCTCTGCTCTCTCTCTCTCTCTCTCTCTCTCTCCGTTATCTGAGTTGGCATCTCTTTGTCTCACATGCTCTTTGTCTCCTCTCACGAGCTGAGTGAAAGAGCAGACAGGGAGAGAGAGAGAGAGAAGGAGGTAGAGAGGTGGAGTGAGAGAGACAGCTTGATGGAGGAGTGGAGGCATCCTCTCCTCCTCATCTTCCTGCCCCCCTGGTTCCAGATTTGGGCCCCGTCTGGTGTCACCCCCTCCAGCCCACACACACACACACCACATCCACACACACTCTGTGCCACTTTAATGATGATAAATGACCCTCATCCATGCAGAGGAAATGACTTCTTAACACCCACGGGTGTTTGTCGTGGGGGGAAGGGGCATCATCATGTGTGTGTGTGTGTGTGTGTGTGTGTGTGTGTGTGTGTGTGGAGGCAGGCCGGGATCCACCCCGACTGTGTACGCAGGAATTTCACGTTGATCGAGACGGATGTCCAGGAATGCGCTCGTATACCTTTCATCAGTGCACTTAACACAGAGACGCCCGACTCGAGTGAGTTGAAGAATAATGTAGGGAGGTGTCAGTGTGGGTTAGATGTGTGTGTGTGTGTGTGTGTTTGTGTCTGAGTTCAGGCATGAATATTTTCATATAGTGTGGGCAGGAACCATACATATGGATTTGCGAGGGCCATCTGTGTATGGGAATATACTGTAGCACATCTGCATATGGAATGCCGGGATATCTGCATATGAAATGACGGAATATCTGCATGCAGAAAGGTGGTATATCTGCATGCGGATGGGGAGCCCTTGTAACAGGGAGCCAGACAGAGGCTAATTAAAAGGCTTCTCTGTGAGATGACTCCATTCATCTTCATAATGGTCGGCTGCTGTCAGTAGCCTGTCTGTGGGGGAAATGCACACACAACCGCCTGGAGCAAAGAGCACTATATACTCCCATATATACTTGCAGATATACTCCCTCTGTGTTTGTGTGTGTGTGTGTGTGTGTGTGTGTGCGTGTGTGTGACAGAGAGAGAGAGATAGAGAGTTTGCTTGCAATATGCACCAAACACAAATAGCACTGCAAATTAATTAAATGATCTGATCTTCAGGTGATATTGTTGCGCAAGAAAACCCTTGTGCTATTGAAATGCTCCTTTTTTTCCATTTCCTTGCTAACTTAATAGCTGGAAAATGTCACGGCTGACTCAGACCCCTCCCCCCACTCCCCCACACCTTCTATGGTGCTCCAGCCACCATCTTCCAGCTGCAGTCAAAAGCAATTAGCGTTTGGCAGGGCTCCCTTTTGACAGAGGAATTAAGATATGCAGGCTGGCTGTTTTTTTGGGATTCCTGTCCTTGGTGGGGTGTCACGGATCAGAGCTGGCTTTTATTGGCCGTGATGGGGGCTGACACGCAGCGCTGGGCCTGGAATCCCTAACGAAGGCCGCCGCCATCGCTGCTGCCACCTCCACCTCTGTCTGGTGGATCACCCTGGGTCTCTCTCTCTCTCTCTCTCTCTCTCTCTCTCTCTCTCTCTCTCTCTCTCTCTCTCTCTTTCTTTCTTTCTTTCTTTCTTTCTTTCTTTCTTTCTTTTCTTTCTTTCTTTCTTTCTTTCTTTCTTTCTTTCTTTCTTTCTCTCTCTCTCTCTCTCTCTCTCTCTCTCTCTCTGTGTGTGTGTGTGTGTGTGTGTGTGTGTGTGTGTGTGTGTGTGTATGTGTGTGTATGAACCCAGACCAGCCCATCACAGACTCATCCCAAGCCCCACTAATGAGCCTCCTCTGGGGCAGTGGTGCTGGAGCAGGAGGGTAGAGGTGATGAAGAGAGAGAGAGAGAGAGAGGAGAGAGCGAGATGGAGGGAATGAGAGACAGGGGGAGAGAAAGAGATGGGTGGAGTGCATTTGATTGCTCCAGTATCAGCGGTGGCTACTGAGCCCAAGTCTATTTCTGAGGGATTTCCATGTCCTTTATTACTAGGCTCGTAACATGGTAATTACATGCAGCGGCTATCCAGATCATGTTTCTCTTTTTCAAGCGATTCAGGATGGCTCTCATCTATATAAGATGAGGAATGGAAGTTATAAGTTAAAATAATTCCTACTCCTTCAACTGTATCTTTTCTGATACTGTATCATGCAGTTGTTTGCCCTGAAAGATTGCCCTGAAAATGGCTATAAAAGAGAGTGGTGAAAATGATATCTGTCTTGCATCCATGTCAAAGTGTGCATTTGACAAAGAATAAAAAAAAATATATAAAAAAGTAATTCAAACCAAATGTATAGTGGACTAACAAGATTTAGCCTATTTTCTTGGAGTTAAACAAGAAGGCTACCATCAGCTATGGAAAAGCAATGCCTAAATTTAATGTGAGTTTCATTTCTCCACTTGAATTATGTACATCGACATCGAAGGGCTTATAAGAGCAGTCATTCTCCATTCAACCTGCGGTTTCTTGCATTACCTGCAACAAGAGGACATTTAGGAGGTTGTTTGGGAGAGAGAGAAGGATGGAGGAAGGGAGACAGTGATGGAGGGAGATTTGCCGTCATGGCTGGATGATAATGACCTGCCGGGTTTTATCCACACATATGGACACACACACACACACACACACACACACACACACACACACACACACACATATACAAAAAGGAGACAGACATGCATCAGTCCATCAGTGGCTGTGCCCAGCCCAATTACTGAGCCCTGAGAGACAGGGACACCCTGCAGCCTGCTGGGAATTTGGTGTGTGTTTGTGGGGCCCATTAAGGGTCGACAAATGAAAACACACACACACACACATACACACGCACACACACGCACGCACATGCACACACAGGGTGCACTCCATCTTAGGTGTCAGGGGGTGACAGCTTGAAGTAAGATGAGTGGTGTTTTAAAGACGCATCGACTCGCTGACTGATAGAATGTTTCGCAACGCGGGGTCACGGCAGGTCCATAGACCCCATCAGCCAACCCACCTCCTGCCTCACTCAGCCAGTCAGTCACACAGCCAGGGCCCCTGACATTTCACCACTACCAAATATACCATTATACACAGCGCCAACATAAACATAGCTATATAATACATACCTATCAATGTCTTCAATAACTGCATGCTGTAATTTTCTGCAAGTGACATTGCCAGCAATATATGTGTAGAGTATTATGAGTTAATATGATGAGTGAGTGCAGAGGGAAGGTTATATTTAGATATTTGGTTTGTGCCCAGATATGTTGGAAGTCAGAAGTCACTGGGGGGAAAGCTCCTGTCTTTTGTTCATCAACAAATATTGCTACTTGGGAACCAGAATGAACATTCAGAGTATTTATTTTTTTTGGAAACACTTAATGTATTAGTGTAATAGCATGACAGTAACATTGAGGAACGTTTAAACTAGAGTAGTTATGTCCAAACATTTTACAAAAAGCTGTTTAAAAAGCTTTTTTTTTTATAAAAAGGCCTTGTGGCCTCGTGGACACTAATTCAAGTGTATTGGGGTCAGAGTTCACAGCTGTGTCAGGGGTGAGCCGTGACACCTGCTGGACAAACTGGGCCCTGGAGGTGTTGCTGAAGGAGGCTTGATGGGGTCTTGGAGGTAAGAGGGGGTGTTGTTGTGTCCAAATACGGACATTTGGGTTATTGGACACGCTTGGATCGTGGAGGTCACAGGAGAACAATGACGCAGGGTCCAGAAGCGCTCACCTTTCCCTGAACCGTGATGCTGTGTGCGTGTGTGTGTGTGTGTGTTGTGCGTGTTTGTGTATTCTTGCATTGCCTCTTGAGTGTACTCTTAACTGCAGGGCTATAGGCTAATGAGCAGGATTTCCGTGCGGCCCTGTGGAGTTCCAAACCTGGACGATCTGATCCCTTATCTCCCTTATCCTCTTATTTAGTCGATTATTCCAATCCTCTCAGACTTGCCAAAGGCCTCATTCCACTCTCTGGGTCTGATGTGAAAGGGCTGAGGCTTCTGTGAAATCCTGTTAGAAGTAATTCCTTTCCAGTTCATCATGCTGGATATGTCTCCCATATGTAGCCATCCTCACAGTGGATTACTAGATTTCTGTGCCAATTAGACCATTTCCTGAATATTCTCCAGCAAAAAAGCTGAAAACACATTCAACTGCGACACAAAGTGCCACTGCAGTCGATTTCATCTTGTCAGTTAGGATCACCGCGCAACCTTTCCTTTTTTACGACACAGCACGACTGTATATTTATGTAGTGGTGAAGAATTGGGAGATGTTTGATGGCAGAATTTGGGCTGATTTACTGAGCTCCTCTCCACTTGTGGTGGAGGTTGCTGCTCTGGCCTTTCTTATTGAGATGTTCTCTCTCTCTCTCTCTCTCTCTCTCTCTCTCTCTCTCTCTCTCTCTCTCTCTCTCTCTCTTTAGCTCTCTCTCTCTCTTTCTCTCTCTCTTTAGCTCTCTCTCTCTCTCTTTCCCCCTGTGGGAGAGGTGGCTCTGGTAACCTGCTAATGGACTCCAGCAGGACGGCCTCTCTGTAGGACACAGCTCTGTGCTGACAGCCCTGAGCTATGAGCCACAGGCTGATTGTGTGTGTGTGTGTGTGTGTGTGTGCGTGTGTGTGTGTGTGTGTGTGTGTGTGTGTGTGTGTGTGTGTGTGTGTGTGTGTGTGTTTGGCTGTGGGTTTGTGTATGGGTGTGTGCATGTGTGTGTATAACCTGCTGGGTGATGGATGGATAAGGCCAGGGTTAAATCAGGGTCATGCTGTTTGCTTTACCATCTAGTATGAGTATGGATAGATGGATAGATGGAGGGAGAGAGAGAGTGGAAAAGAGAGAGAGAGAGAGAGAGAGAGAGAGAGAAGCCCCACTGATACAGTCCTGCAGTTATTAAGAGTTCTCTGCTGGAGCTTACACCTTTAGTCCAATGATGTGTTGCTCTGTGACCTCTCTCTCTCTCTCTCTCTCTCTCTCTCTCTCTCTCTCTCTCTCTCTCTCTCTCTCTCTCTCCCTATTACCACTTCTCTCTTCCATCCTAATCCTTATTCCCTCTCTCTCCTCTTTTGTCCACTCCTCGGGCCCTTTTTCATGTCTGTCACTCCCTCTTGCGTTATTATATCCAGTGCAATTAGTACTCTCTTTAAAACGAGACGAGCGGGCATCTTTAATTAGAGATCTCTGTCTCTCTGGCTGGTGGCACTGCCTGTAGTGGCCAAGAGGCTGTTCATGTCTCTTACACACACACACACACACACACACACACACACACACACACACACACACACACAGCAGACGCACACACACACACACACACACACACACACACACACACACACACACACACACACACACACAGCATACAGAAGCAGGCCTCATTCATCAGATCGCAGCCTGAGCCCATCCACTCAGGAAGGTATGGGGGGTTCTGTTATCGCTGAGTGATGTCTGCTCCGCTGTGGAACTTCTCCCTGCTGAGAACAGCAAGAGGATAAGAGGAGGGGGGGGTGCAGGCAACAGCGAGGAGGGTGCGTAGCGGAGGGCAGGATTAGGGAGTGAAATCACAGCTGGCATGAGGAAGAGTGATGAGAGGGAGAGGGGTCTCTGCTGAGCGGCGGGGGAGAGGAATAGCCTAACCTTTTGCCTCTCCGCGTGGCCCGCTCCCAGCGCTGGGGGACGCTCCTATAGCTACTGTATATCACTCCCCGTCAGTGGTCACCAAGGTCGCTGGGGCTGACCTGTGATGGATCCAATGGCAGGCCGGCTGGAATGTATATAATCTTTAATGGTCATATGATTCATCTGCCGCACAGTGTGTGTGTGTGACCTGTTGTTTAGCGGTTTACCGTGCGTTGTGTATCACCCTGACAGGGCAGAGGGGCCTGGACTGTGAAGGACAAGCCTACAGTCACTCACTGCCCAATCTCTTGTTTGTCTTTCACACCTCATGTAGCTCCTGTTTATTTTATGCCTCTCGTTCGCAAAGAGGTCAAATTCTCATGATTGTGGCACTTGTGGTTCCTGTTGAGATGGAAGTGTCTACTGCAACAGAAATCGAGACCAGGTCAAGAAGCGAGTCCATGGTCTGGACTAACGGACTTGAGAGATTGGTCCATTGCTTCTCCCCTGGACGAGATCTCAGATAGTCGGAGTCTATTTGTCACTCGGATCCTCGCTCCACTCTTGTGGAATGTCGGGGAGTTTCCCGTCAGGGGACATTGTCCGCCAACGTAATTGAAACGGAACGAGATTCCCTGACCCCTCACCCAGAACGGGGAGATTCAGTGGTCGGCGCCGGCTCTCTCCCCCCCTCCTGTCCAGCCTGTCCTGGATTAAACTGTATAGATGTGTCTACACACATATATCTTTTCTGCTTGGCTTGCCTGGAATGGCTCTGGTCACAAACAATTATAGCAGCGGATATAGCTTTGGTATGATGCGTAATGTTGTTGTGTGTGCGTGCGTGCATGCGTGTGTGTGTGTGTGTGTGTGTGTTTATATATGTGTAGTTCACCCGTATTTGAACACACGCGCAGTGTTTGCGTGTGCTATTACCTGGCGGGTAGGGAGAGGGAGGGCAGGTTGATGTTTGAATAGAGCAGCGTAAGCAGAGTCAATGAAGATGAATATGAGGTCGTCCCCGCCCAGGTGCTGGCCCAGCACTCTCTGGGTGCCAGCCGTAAATAAATGTAAATGGGAGTCATCCGTCTCCCCTGGCATATGCACCGGGTGTCATTGGGCTGCTTATGCCTCACATACCCTCGAATAGCTTCACACACACACACACACACACACACACACACACACTTACACACACATCTCGCTGCCTGGATATTTGAAGGTAGGCGAAGGCAGAGTGCGGTAATAAGCCCAGGGTTCCGACTGCGGATGCGCTCCCTTAATGCTTCTCTCTCGGGCGATGAAAGCAGAGGAGATGTTCCTGAGCGCCGTTGTTTACCCTGCTAATGCCTTCATTTCCCGTCCACACGCACATACGTTCCCTGTTTGAACACTGACCAAATTGTTGCTTGTTTAGTGAGCGGCCTTTTTTTGTGTGTGTGTCTAGCTGAAACCTATCTGGAACTGGAATAGATTGGGATGAAAGCATTCTTGAGATACAGTCTACGTATACCCCACCCCCAACACACACACACATACACACACACAGACACACACACAGTCTGTGCACCCCCAGGGCCCATTGCTCGGTGCAGGGGAGGTTTCAGGGATTTCTAAAGCCTCTGAGCTTTCGTGGAATGGAGGAAGAGGAGAGATCAGAGGAATGGGGCAGGAATCATTCATAATGAATGTTCGCAAAAAAAAAGAACACAAAAAAGTCAGGGATGTTTTTCCGCACCCTTAAATGACACCCTCATTTTGACTAATGCTGTGTTCATTACTTGGTTTTGGCCTCTCGTATAGGGGCTTTGCTAACTGATAATCAACCTGTAGATATGCCTTTTGTTAAAGAAAATCAATGGCATTGCCTCATCTGCAAATAGGATTGCCAGTTCAAAAGAAAGAGAAAT
>NC_063203.1:19614033-19629033 GCF_017589495.1 Alosa alosa | reverse complement strand
GATGAAACACTTCAGTTGGATATGTATCTGTGTCAAAAGGAAGCTTATGGTGTCATTGAGTCCCCCGGTTCACCAAATGATATTCACTGTTGACGTGGTGATAATTACGGTTAACCTTGTAAATTACACCTAAAACCACATAAACGGTAGCAGGATTACCAAGGACCTTAGAAACGCTGCCACCCATTACTCTTTGTGCGCTAATCCCTAACTGAAGAATTGAAGATAATCCCATGCAATCCAGGCATGTCTGAATTGCTACAATTTCTAATCCCTAATTTCTCTTCAGAAAAAACCCCAGTAATTTCCATTCATGGTAGATTTATCCCGTGGAGTGGCCGTAAAACAGTTAACAGCAGACAGCAAGTCCATGGATTAGAATGAATATTTGGATATTTCTGGCAGCGATGTGCTAGGTGAGCAAGCTGCATGTCGTTGAGTGTGTGTGTGTGTGTGTGTGTGTGTGTGAGTGTGTGAGTGTGTGTGTGTGTGTGTGTGTGCGTGGCGATGCTGGCGTTAGGCGTCGCATGTCGCGCATGTCGCGTGTGTGTGTGTGTGTCGCGTGTCTTGGCGTGAAGTGTGTGTATGTGCGTCTTGGCGTCGCAGCGTCTTGGCGTCTTGGCGTCTTGTGTGTCCGTGTGTGTGTGTGTGTGTGAGTGTGTGTGTGTGTGAGTGTGAGTGTGAGTGTGAGTGTGAGTGTGGTATTGTATTGCGTTGATAGTGTAATGGGTAAGTGTTGGCATGTGCGTGTGCGATGATGCGTGTGCGTGTGTGTGTGTGTGTGTGTGTGTGTGTTTGTTGCATCACTCCCTACAGTACTTCTCTTCTCTCTTAATTGGGGAATAATCAAGCTGTGGATTCACGCAATGTCGCTACATCGCCTCATCTCTCTCTCTCTCTCTCTCTCTCTCTCTCTCTCTCTCTCTCTCTCTCTCTCTCTCTCTCTCTCTCTCTCTCTCTCTCTCATTCTCTTTTTCCATCTCTCTCTCTATCACTCTCTATCTGTCTCTCTCTCTGTTCCTGTGAGTTAGGTATATAAATGGGGGTGCAGGCCTAACTCCCCACGAGCGATCGCTCTGGCCCCCGGGGCTAAAATGCGCTCCCCTCTCCGCACAGCGTGATCTCCACTCAGCGGGAGTCTCCCTTTCACCCCCCGAATCAAAGAGAATACGGGAGTGGGCTGCTGCCGACACTAAGTGCCGTCAGTCGTGCTCCACGTGTTTGAACAGAGTTTTTGGGGCGAGACGCTCGTCTTTTTGCATTCCGCCTAAACGTCCTCCTGAATCGAGCGAGCGGCCGTAGCGATACTCAGGAGCGATTTACTCTGTGACCTCTTTGGACTCTTTGCCTTTTAATCCGCACGTGGCAGGCAATCAATTTCTAAGGGGCAGTTGTGGAGGTGTGTGTGGGGGTGGGGGGGTCTGGCTAGTGGAATTATTCATGCGGGGTGGTTTAGTATCAAAATATTCCCGAGATCTCGCTCTCCCTCCGACGGACCCCTTAATAATGCATGGAGCACATTTTTCTTCGCCGCAGAGTAGAGCGGGAAGTCACAATCCGTCACCCGCAGGAGCGCAGCCAGTCGGCTCGGAAAAGGGAAAAAAAAACGGAAAACCAGGACACAAAAGAGGGTGCTGGCTGTCTGAGTTCAAGGAGAGGAGGTGAGCGGAACGTGGAGGGGTGGTGTGGGTGAAGTGGGGATGCACCCAAGGAATCCTGCACATCCCCTGGGCGGTAAAGGGATATTGTATGTTTGTGTGTGTGTGTGTGTGTGTGTGTGTTGACCTTTGTGGAAGGCCCATTGGCGTGCGACTGACTGATGGTGTCAGGCCCTGGTGTGTAAAACACCTCTATTAAGAATCCTCCCTGCATGCTTGGGCGCCCCTAATTGTGAAGAATGCAAAACAAGAGGGCGGCGCGGCGCGGGGGGCAAGGTGAGGCGAGATGAGGCGAGACGGCTGTGGAAGGGGCCCCCGGCGCACACTCCGCATGCACACCACAGGGCCCTGCTGTCTGTGTACACACACACACACACACACACACACACACACACACACACACACACAGCGGCTGGCCTGTCACGTCATGGAGCCACACACCACACACGCTATTCCACCTGCCAGCTCTTTGCTTCACCTTTCTCTCTCTCTCTCTCTCTCTCTCTCTCTCTCTCTCTCTCTCTCTCTCTCTCTCTCTCTCTCTCTCTCTCTCTCTCTCTCTCTTTCTTCTTGTGTGGTGGTCGGGCCATATTCTCCACCTTCAGCTCATTCCGGCTCAATCACCCTCTATTCAAATGGCATTTGGTATGGTTTGCATTTCTAACTGAGGGGTCATGTGATTTAACCCGACCGTATGCTTTAGCCGCCACTTGTCTGGATGCCGTAACTCGGTAGGCGCGGACGCTGAAGTGAGGCAATTAGCTCCACTTACTTGAGATAACTGCTAGGCTTGAGGATAACTGCTCAGGAAGGACTTGAGGACAGGCGAGCCGTGAAAAGCCAGAGCATCTCTGGAGTCCGTCTCAGGGAAGGACTTGAGGACAGGCCAAGAACAGCCGTGAAAGAAAAAAAAAATAACCAGACTATCTTACTCAGCATCTCTCTATCTCTCTCTCTCTCTCTCTATCTATCTTATGTCTCTCTCTCTCTCTCTCTCTCTCTCTCTCTCTATCTGCCTGTGTCTCTCTACTCTCTCTCTCTCTCTCTCTCTCTCTCTCTCTCTCTTTCTCTCTTTGGAGTTCAAAACTGTCCAATGATATAGACCATCTGTGTGCAATTTGCTCCCACTGTCATCCCACTCCCTTGAAGGAACACCCCAGGGGAAAATGGGTAACAGTATCAGGGTAGGATGGTGTGATATAGCTACCAACAAGAGAAGGAAAGATTGACTGGGAGAGAGGAGAGGGGGTGGAGGAGGGAGGGAGAGAAGGATGGAGGGGGTGGGGTGGGGTGTAGGAACAGGACACAGACCCCCTTGAGATTGCTGCGCTATGAAACATGGAGGTCAATAGTGCAACACAAATAGGCTTTTATTTTCCGGGAGCTGTGGAAGAAGGCGACAGCCACCTCTTCTCCTGTTTTGTGGAGGGAAACTCATGAAAGCGGACAGTGGTGAGGGACTAGAGCAGGGGGAACCAGCATGACTACCGAGGGCACACCGCTCCACTTGATCGCTTTACCACCAGAGTCCTGTTACGGCAAAGCGAGGAAGCAGGGTGTTTTCCAGAATTTTCTCATCTACCACACGCAATGTGAGTCATATACCATAAGAACATGAGTCATCAGAATATCTACTTTCAGGACGTGTTGAAAATGTGTCCATCATCGTTATATTAATTACAGTGATTAAATTATTTAATAATGCTTATAAAATATAATTTATATCAGAATGCAAATGTGTCCTGTTGCAGTGTTCCTCCATAGTTTTGCTTTTTTTTAACTGGCCTGTGACTATTCAGAGATACTTTACGAAAACATTCCTGACTGTCGTGAGATACAGGGTCATGGGGGCTTGAAAGAGGTAACATCTCTCTCCTATCTTCCTGTGCTTTGATCATGGCTCACATGTTGGGATTCTTTCACTCTGAGGCAGTCTCTCGTTATGGGCACACAGGAATGCGCAGCCATTTTTGGACATCCCAAACAAGATGACATCAGCTTGTGCCTCTGCAAAACTGACCGGGCTCCATCCAGCGCCAAAGCCTCCGATGTAATCCCATCATTCCTTACATTCAACAAACTATTCTTATTTTACGTGCACACATGTCTGGGGTGGCAGAGGGAGGGCGTTTGTGGGGAGTGATTTAACGGTCATTCTGCACACAGAGGATAAGTAGAGCATATGCACTCTGCCTAAAGAAAACGGAATGAGAGGAGTGGAGTGTGGAGTCCACCATGAGTGAGACATGCACATTGTTGTGTGTGTGTGTGTGTGTGTGTGTGTGTGTGTTTGTGTGTTGTGTGTGTGTGTGTGTGTGTGTGTGTGTGTGTGTGTTGTGTGTGTGTGTGTGTGTGTGTGTGTGTGTGTGTGTGTGTGTGTGCTGCACGGGAGGCATTGTGTCTGGGCCGGGGCTCGGTGGAGAAAGGCGGCCAATTTTTTTTTTCACTCGGCTCCTCTGAATGGAAACGTCCTTGTGCCTCAGTGACCTTGAGTGCCTAATGGATGAGGTCAATCAAAAGAGAGGTATAAAATAACGGGAGGCGGAAGAGAGAGAGCTAGAATAAGGAAGAAAAGGGAGGGAAGAAGAAAGAAGAGAGTGAAGGAGTGAGGGATGTCAATCATGCTTTCTGTGGAATGGGGAGGGGGAGGGGCTGTTACCAAGGAGGAGACGTCTATGCTCAAAATGTGAAAGGGAATAAAGAATGCTATGGAAAGGGGGTATGAGAGATGTCTTCATAAACACATATAGAGACAGACAACCACATGAGCACACAGAGACTGTTTTTTTTTTTTTATTCTCTCACACTACATCATAACAAGTAGTACTGAAGAATCTTTACAACTTGAAATGTTGATGTTTGGACCTCTCAATGGAAATACTGTCATTTGAAATGGAGTATGAAGAGGAGTATGAGGTAGTGAGAGCACGAGGCAGTTGGGAGAAAGTGCGAGTGGAGAGAGAGGAGGAGTGAGAGAACGTGAGAGGCAAACCCCAGCCCAGGTGGACAGGCAATCAATTATGGGTTTCGTTTTTTTTGTCAGGCCGCATGCCAAAGAAGAGAGAGCTGTGATTGTCCCTTTATCCAGTGATGGCACAAAGGTTTATGACATTCATTTATTTTTAAAGGCATGTCTCTCACACACGCATGCACACACACACACTTTGCAGTAACCCCTTCACTTCAAGGACTCCGTTAACCTTTTCAATTCATCACGAGGGACGCGGGCGCGAATTGAGCTGCCTGCGCTCATCGTTTGGATGGTCAGATTTATCACAGAGGCCTGGCGCTCCAGCACCTCCAGGCTTGTTAACATTTGTCAGACGCGCTGTCTGCCAGGGTGAGGCACCGCCAGCAAGTTGCATTTAATAAGGCCGGACCCTCGGCCAACTCTGTCTGCCTAATGAGACCCACTCCACCCAGATGGGTTAAACGGCTAAACGCCCAGTCCCTGCCTGTAGCATCCCCCCCCTCCCCTCAAAACCCCTCTCTCTCCGGCTGAAAGCGTGTGTTCAACCCCCCACCCCTGTTACGTTTCAGCCACTAGCCGAAGAGTTTAGTGGGCTGCTCCTCCTGTCAATCAAAGTCCGCTTGAAGACGTTATTAATGAATTGAATTATATAAAGTGTATAGGTTACTGACATCTGCACAGACTGGTTACGACCTCATCTCTTCAACAGCACAAGTGATATTTTAGTTAATGCTGTCGTCAGTAAGGTTTTACATCCAAAAATGTATGCCCTAGACCATTGTAGACCATCTCAATACTTTCAATGGAGGTACTCTTCAACTTAAGGCATGTGCATTTTTTTTTTTTTTTTTTATTTCAGTCAGTAGGAATTGATTTTCTTTTTTTTTGATAGCACTCAACAATTGGCTAGACATCAGTGGGTCAACAGTGGAGGGTCAGCAATAATCCATTCGGAGGAAAAATTTTCTTCCAGAGGAGCAGCACCCTACTGTGCAACATGTCTCAGGCCCTTCATCACTCGTAAAATGTCCCTCCGTTGTCACCTCCCCCCAACAAAACAAACAAAAGACACCCAGCATCCTCCACAAAGCAGCCACAGTTTCCCGGACCTGTGCGGAGTGTTTGTTTGCAAACAGCTTCCAAAAAATCGAGCCCATGTCACGACCTAATCCAATTAATAGCCCTCTAGATGAATTGGGTGCATAGCTTTGCCCACATGTGTCATTTTTCTTGTGGCTAATGGTGCCAATTACTCAGTGAAGCGCCACTAACTTCTCCTGTGTATGGCCAGGGCTCATTGAAATGGTAATGCTGTTGTTTTTAATAGCGGCCCACTCAATAAATGAAGCAGGGTGGAAATTTATGCCAGACAAATTACTCGTCACGTGGGGGATTATGGTAATGCTCGGGAAGTGTGATTGATGTTATACAGCCGTCATCTTTTTTTTATCTCGTCAGCCTCTCCCCGCTTACGACACTTCAACACACACACACACACTTCAACACACACACACACACACACACACATATATATAAACACTTTGATTTGGTTTGAAATGTGCATACATTCAGTGTTTCATGTGGATGTGTTTGCTCATTCAGTCGTAGCTCTATAAGATATTATGAGTAGCATACCAAGTACCTGTTTTTTTTGCAACAAGAGCTATATTGTTTTTGGAAATTAGTGGCTGAACCCTAGAAATTCTTTCTCAGGCATTTGAAATATACCCCACTTCCCATCCAAATATACCTCAAACATGGAACCCCCAAACCTTCCAGGGACACTTTCCACTATGTGGCCCTCTAGCAGACGCAGGCCAGACGGTCCCACGTCAGATAAAGCTGGGAAGTGGCACACTCACAGGGTGGTGGACTGAGCATGGCTCGAGTTTCGTCCTCTTCTTTTTGCGGACATCGAGAACAGAAGGAGAAGGAACGCCTCGGCTCAAGCTCTATGCAGACAGCCCCCGAGGCAAGAGGAGGCGAACAAATAAAGACAGCAAGAAATTGGATGAGAAAAAAAAAGGAGAAAGAGAGAGAGCGAGGGAGCAGGGAGCACATTCCAGAGAGGAGAAGGGTGGGATCAGGTGACGCGGGCCAAATGGAGAGACCACTAGTTACACCCGCAGCCATCGGTGTCGGGTTGCGCTCCCCGACATCCGAGCCTGGGAACAATGACTGGAGCATCTGTCTCGTTCCCTGGAATCAAAAAGCCAAGGTTGATACGGTGTCCGCACCAGGCTCCGCGGGGGCCTCGGCCGTCCGGAATGCCCGCGGTCGGTAACCCAGTCCCCTTAAAGTGCGGCTCATCCGACACCGGTGATTGAGAGTCGACACAAAAACAAACGCTATCGCTACATCAATTAAAGTGCTGAACAGGCTGCTGAGGTTGTCTCCTGGAGTGCAAAGTGATCCTCTTTAAAGTGTGTAAAGTACATGTGTGTTTGTTTGTATGTGTGTGTGTGCATGTGCGTACTTGTGTGTGTGTGTGTGTGTCAGTGAAAATCACACACACCCTGCCAAACATGCACAGGGTATTACGTACCCACGCTATCTGTGCCAGCAGCATACTTAATCTATGCACATTCAGGTCAAGTTCCACTGGAGTGTTGGTTTATTTTGCATTCCCACTTTAGCTCGCTCAATTTCACCGTCATTTCCTTTAATGGATCGAGTGTCATTTTTTGTCCTCTTCCATCTCCCACTGTTTTGCTGTGAGCATCTTGACTTGATTGCAGTGGCTGATCAAAGTGGCAGCATGCACTGTTTTCCATTATGGTTTTAATGAAATCATCCCCTCATTACAGTGTCCATCTCAAATATGGGAATATTCAGCACATAAACAAACACTCAAATGCTCAATGCGCACAGAAAAAAACCCCTGCATATCTGGACACACACACACTCTCTCTCTCTCTCTCTCTCTCTCTCTCTCTCTCTCTCACTCACACACACACACACACACACACACACACACACATACACACACACTCTAAATAAATAATTATTCTCTCACTCTACCACAGCACTAGGAAGCAAATTGTCATTCTCAGTATGCACTCCCTCTGTTTTTCACAAAGGCTCAGTGTGCCCTTTGGCAGGCACTTATGAATGGGAGTCTGGGGGTGAATGAGGTCACGACGGAGCTGTGGGCTCTGACTCGGGATAGCCAGTGGGATCCCGAAAACTTTGGATCGACCGTCCGTCAGGCCCATAAGTCTGTTTTAAGGACCGAAACAAAGAGATTAGCCAGCTTCTGGTTTCCTGGATTTATTAATGGCAGACATCTCGGTGGTTGTGTCAGCCGAGCGCCTCAGAGAGAGACAGAGCGAGTGTGCGTTCCCACCATCTCTCTGGCGCTCCGAGACAGGAAGTTGGCAAATAGAGGCCAATTAGCTTAATTTCAAGCCAATTAGAGTCATTCTTTTCTCTGTGTATGTCTGTGCCGATTGCATCAGGGAGGAGGGGGAAGTCAAGCAATGAGCAACTGGATTTGTGAGGAAGCAAGATTTAATGGTTGCTGTTACATGGGAAGGAACATTTTCAGTTCAGCTCTATTCAGTCATGTTTTTGTAACATACACTTTACATTATGTAAAATTTAGACATAATGGTGAAAATAATATGACTTGTAAATATCAATTTAGAAAGCCATGTAGTATGGCCTGGAGTGTAGGTTGTAAAATATAGGGAAGGCTAAAGGACCATTTATGAACATGTGATTCAAAATGAATTGTTCGTAGGTCAGTGAATGGTGGTATGACTAGTAATGGTCCCTGTGATAATCCCACAGTAGAGGGCAGATCGTATGTGCTGTATATCACATAAGGACAGTAATTCTGTGACAGATCATGGATCATCCCCCAACTTTGACCGCTTTATGAAGAACTTCCTGTTATTCTTGTCAGGTCTGTGTTTTCCGACACCACTTTACTCTTGCGCTTGGAGCCTGTATATGACAGGCAGTTGCCGGGGTCATGAGCAAGATGGAGGATGATTTGCTTAGCAGGATGAAATGGTTGGAAAGCTGAGGAGAAGATAGAGAGAGGAGATCTGGTGGGAGAAAAAAAACACTCAAAAGGAAATTGAAAAGAAGCAGAACATTTAGCGCTGGGTTTCATGAAATAATAGCTGTGACAAGAGCAGAATTAGTTGGGGAAGACCCTTTTTTTCCACATTTTTTTTTCAGCAATTTCAGCACAACTAGGCCTAGTAGTAGATGAGAATGAGGTCCAGACAAGCCCATCCTGAGTGTAACAAATGCACCATTGTGTCCACATCCCTGCGCTCATTCTTGCTGGCAGACCAGCCATTGCTTCTGTGTGATGCTGACACAGACGTTTGGCCCCCTGGTCTATTTATTACACCACAAGTCTGGAATGGGAGTCGTGCCATCTGGTTCTGCTGCAGAGAAGAGTTCGAGGAGACCTGGCACTAAAGCATCACCCCTCTCTCTCCTCACTGTCTCTGGGTTTGTTTTGTGTCTTTGTTGTCTTTCTGTCTGGCGTTCCATCAAAGGGGAGAGATTTTGTTCTAATTTGGCTCTCCTTTAGAAGCACCGGATCGATAGTAGTTTGGCGTGCGGTGCTGATTCTCAGATTTACAGAGATGTCGTGTATGTGCCAGCGGTCCAAGTCGGGCTGTCATACACAGTGTTTGGGAACTGGACGCTTGGTTACAATGCAGTAACGGGATGGGGGGGGGGGGTGGTCACAGGGAGACAGAGGTCATGGTTATGTGTGTGTGTTGGGCCATGAGGGTTGACGTGTTTGTAGCTGCACTGCTTTCGTTAGCACAGGCACGAGAGGGCCCACCACAGCACACATCAGACGTCACGTCGAGAGCTCTTCAACACTCTCCACGGTGCGGCCTGGAGTGGGAAAGCAGCTTTTAGCTGATTGCCATTGTGTGCGTTTTTCTGTCCTCTGTTCATGTATATGAGCTTAGAGTTTATTTAAAGGGTCTTGTGACATAAAGGGCCCTACATCCTGATTGTTTCTTGTCTCTGCAGTGTGTGTGTGCCCTTCTTGTGTGTGTGTGTGTGTATTTGAAATTTTGGCAGATGTTGTTGATTTAGTAAGGCAAATCGGGTTAAGTGTCTTGCCACTGGCAGTGGTGCTGTTTTAGACCTTTCTATGGCCTGTAGAAGCGAGGAACAGCTTTTGGGCAGAAATAAGTTGGAAAGATATTGGATATGGTGTGCATATTTCGTAGTGTGTGTGTGTGTGTGTGTGTGTGTGTGTGTTAGCTTGTTTGTGAATGATTATTTTAACTCTGCTCTCTCCTGTTATTTCATTTTCAGTCATATTACTGTAGTTATTGCAGAAGATGGGAAAAAAAAAACATCTCAGGTCAGGAAATTAACTTTTCACGGATTTTTATCCTGATTTTCTCTTTAGCTCCATTCTTTCCGCTTGGGTCTATCTCTCTCACACATTCCATCATTCTCTCTCTCTCTTTCTCTTCTCTTTCTCTCTCTCTCTCTCTCTCTCTCTCTCTCTCTCTCTCTCTATGGATTTATCATGAGAAATCTGCACTTGCTTTGCCGAGAGGCGACAGAAGGTCAAGAGTTCAGGTGGGTCACGCGTCTGCGGCTCTCTGACGGTGGCAGCCCGTGACGCGCTCCAGGTGTGCAGCCCTTAGCACGGCAGAAATCCCAGCCTCACTTCTCCCCACACAGTTTCATAACACAGACACACTGAACGTGTTGATGTGCGTATGAGGTTTACACTGCAGACATATGCACAAAGTACGTGTTGTGTTTTGTGTAAAGGCAATGGAGGTTCTTAAAACGTAGTCTGTGCAAGGTTGTGGGAAGAAACAGAATAGAGAGGCATTGAAAAGTAAGTATGTTGATGACAGCTGAGCAGACCATAAGAGAGAGAAAGACACAGACAGAGAGAGAGAAAGAGAGAGATAGAATGAAAGACAGAGTGGGGGGGAGAGAGAGATGCTGTGGCGTCTCATCTGTTAACAGGACAGATGGGATGAGATGAAGCCTCCTTGCGGTGCATTGCTTCAGCTCACTCACACATGTGCAGTAATATGGGTGTGGAGCGGCCCAGCTCGGGGTAGGGATGATGCACTGCGCTATTTGTGCCAAGAAGGTGCTGAAGGACGAGCAGACAAAAGGGTGGAAGGGATGAGGTCACGGAAGAGTTCCCAGAATAAGACCTTTGGAGGTGTCTGATGAAAGAGCCAAGCCTGGGGAGTAATCAATGGCGTGTGGCTAGAGTGTCAGGGACACCCCAACCCCCACACTATCGTGCCTCAACCCCCACCACACTCTCCATCCTCACTGCTGCACACAAGCTGGCCAAGCACAACGCCTCTGGAAGGGGAGTTGAAGGGCAAACTATCTCCTTAGCCCTTGGTGGTTGGTGGCCCTGTTAGCGTCCAGAAAAAAGCCTTATGTAAGGCTTTGCAGAAGCAGCCGTAATTCAGCCCCATCCGGTGGTGGGCCCCTGGGGCTCTTTCCCACTGGAAACTGTGGCGTGTAGAGCGCGTGGGTGGCTATAAGCGCGATGTGTGCGTTTTGTGCAAAACCCCCGTGTTGGAGCGCCACGCGGCAGCAGCAGCAGTGCTGTGAGGAATAATGCCTGGGCTGTGCTCTGCTGCTTAATCCGGAGTCGTGCACATTTTTTTATTGGGCCACATTTCACGGGCAGTTGGCGTTTAGAGGAGCGAGCGCTAGGAGCAGCGCGGCACAGCAGTTAGGAAAACAAGCCGCGGTGTAACGCTGATATGCTCCGCGTTGCCAAGGTGCGCTGTACCCCCCTAAACCCTCCCCCCCCCCCCTTGCTTTGGCGAGTGGAGCCCTGCTCCTTCTCCAAGACAAACATGGGGGATTGGGGGGGGGTGAGGTCATCGTCCCGGGACCGACCAGGCAGCAAGAGGCAAGCAGCCTCGGAGCACTCCCTGGACCGGCCAACACAAACAGGGTCCGCCTCGACCTCCGCAACACCCCGTTTATTTTCCCGCTCTCCATTGTGACATCCGAGCCCAAACCGCCACTCTTTTCCAATTAAAGGTATTATGTACTCGCGGGCCGCGTCGGATATGTCATGCGCGACCTTTCGCGACCTCCGGTTGCACCAGAACTAAATCCCCTAAGCCTTGAATTTGGTCTGGGACTTGTGGCTCCTCTTTAAACACAATGTCCCCATGTTGACTTTGTGGTTCGCCACCCTCTTGTAAATACTTCAAAAAGTCTCTCCCCACCTCTTACAGAACTCTCTCTCTCTCTCTCAAACACACACACACACACACACATACTCATACGATGCTAGTGGTATACACATTGCGGTGCACGCCATGAGAGGCCCACTTTGGTCTATCCAGTGGCACATCAAAGGCTAATGTGAGCAGGCTAACTCCCATTGTTCTATTGTCTGCCGTGCAGGTGTGCTACTTCTCCCAGACCCATACCAGAGCTTCCACAGGTCTGCACAGGAGAGAGAGAGAGAGAGAGAGAGAGAGAGAACTCATCAAGATCCTATCTCCTCATGCACCAAAACTCTTGCAAGGGGATGAACATCGAGTGGCGTGCTTTAGAAAACTAGGGCAGCTGCATCAAACCCTCACTCGGAACAGTTAATTATAGTGCGATGTGGGGTATTTGTCTGTCAGCCTGTTGTACTGTAGGCTTCAGTCTGGCACCTTTATAAAGCCAGTCACTGGCGTGGGATTTGGGGGCCGTTGTAAGATTTGGTGAATAGCTGCCGCTCTGGAGGCGTCTCTGGTGATGTATCTGCCAGCCCCCATGAACCGTGCAGCTCTCGCCCGCATGCCACAGGTTTATTTCCCTCTTCTTCTTCTTCTTCTTCTTCTTCCTCTCTGTGTTTATGTTTTTCCTCTGCGCTTTTCAGAGGGCTGTGGAAGTCCTTAAGCTGACATGTAAAGCCGTCATCCTAAGCCCGTGATGCCTGCTGGCTTCGTGGCGATTACAATGTTGCTTCTTTTGGTCCCGATCCATGTTATCATTTTTTTTTTTTTTTTTTTTTTTTGCAGGGGTAAATAAAACAGTGATAGCCCACTGTGTGTGTGTGTGTGTGTGTGTGTTTTGGTCTGCTGCTGAAAGGCCCCTACCGTGCGTTCAGGCGAAGCCTTATCGCTTGGTGATGAAGGAAAACAGCGGGCAGCGTTTATCTGTCGCTTCCTCCATATGCCGGCCACGAGATAGAGAGCTGGCCGGGCGCCAAAAGAGCAGCGGCCGCGGCGGCAGTCCACATACCTGGCCCAAGGAATGCCGTTATCTCCCCTTCTCTCTGATTGGATTACGGGAACGGCCAGTGTTGTCTAGTTTAGTGCAACTACATAATGGCATGCATGCATTCTTGGCTCTTGCCTAACAGAGGGCAGCACTTAGCGCGTGCTTGCTGTGCAATGTGTGCGGTGCAGGGCGTGTTTGCCGGTGTGTGTGTGTGTGTGTGTGTGTGTGTGTGTGTGTGTGTGTGTGTGCTCAGGGGGCCGGGGGGAGCTGGCAGGGAGCACAGGTGCTAATAGCCTCTCCCACTGACCACACGGCATGGCAGCCGTTCACACACGGGTGAGTGTACACAGCGGATCCGAAAGACAAACGCAGGGGCTTCAGGGCGGGGCTTCTGGGACTTACATACACACACACACACACACACACACACACACACACACACACACACACAAACTGCAGCCTGCCAGCGGGTGGTGAACAATGAACTGTGTCCCCGTTTCCCTACTCTGGGTTATGAGGGAAAAGCTGCTGCAAGCCATGGGCACAGACGCTTCTCAATTTGTTCCTTGTCATCTGTCATTGTGTGTTTTATTTTCCCCCATTTTACCCCTTCTCGTCCCTGCACTATGTGCTTGCTCACTCTTGTCTTCGGGTCAAAGCCATTCGGTCTGAAGAGCCAGCGTTTGTGCGGTTCCACATGTTCTTTTGTCTGTTTATTTGGATTTCCTTGTCCGTGCTTTCTGCACTCTCTCCCTCTCTCTTTCTATTTTTCTCTCTCCGTTTCTCTCTCTCTCCATCTCTCTCTCAGTTCTTCTCTCCCTCCATCCTTTCCTTTGCCCAGTTTCTGTCTGCTCTCTTTCTCTCCTGCTTGGCCTGCTGAAGGGGCTCATTAACTAGTATGGCTTCAGCCCCGACTACACAGATACTATTGACTTCCAGCCGGTTCAGTCTTCCTTAAAAACGAATAAATAAAGTTGTTCAAATGACAGAAAAAAAAAACAGTGCAACCCTGCCAGCCTTTTCTTCCAGCACCCCCCCACCCCAACCCCCTTTTCCCTTACCCCCTCTCTCTCTCCCTCACCCTAGTCCAGATGGGATTCCTTTACAGCACAGGGGCTTTGAGCTGACCGCATGTCCTCAGATGTCCAGAACGGCTTTTATGCCCCCCCTCCGTCTACCTTTCTTCTCTCCGTTCAGCTTTGTGTGTGTGTGTGTGTGTGTGTGTGTGTGCCAGTGAAAGGGTAACGTGAAGGTCTCCACTTCCGCTGTATGTCCTGAGTCACACCTGCCCCAGTTCAGCTGCCAGCATGTCAGAGGAGAAAACCAGATGAGCCTCGGAGACGCTACTTCCGTACTGCAGAAAGTCTCAGAATTGATCCTGAGTGCAGCGTCTTACCTCAGTGGCTCTCAGCATTGATTACCTGGACAACGCGCTTTCTATGCTTCTTTCGAATTACCCCATTCCTTTCGACCCCTGAAGCACCTGAATCGTTAGCACATAAAAGCGAACAAAATGCCTGATTGCGCCTTGCGTCTCTCGTAGCGAGAGGAAACTCTTTTTTTGTTGTTGTTGGAGTTTTTGGCAGGACTGCATTTGGAAGTAAACAAGGGGGTTTTTTTTCGGCGAGGTTTCCTGCTGGCGGATGTGTGCGAACGCGTCGAGACGGCCGCCGATACGCAGCCGCTCCCTCAGCGTAAACATAAACAAACACGCCGGCCTTAAAATGGGCCTTAAAGAGAGAGACGGGCAGTTCTGAGGTAAACCAGTCAGTCAGAACAAGCCCCACACACACACACACGCGCGACAGACCGTCAGACTAACACACCGTCACACAAAACTCTTAAGTAATATTCCAAAAAAAGAGACACACACACACACACACACACACCATCCAGGCCGACAGCTGCTGGTTTCAAACATGCATTCATGCACAATAAACGCCAAACAGACATCTAAACATCACAGCCTCACTGCACCTCCTAAGCTGGCCTAGCATGCGTAGCATGTGTGTTGAGGAGCATCAGGATGACGGAGTAGAGCAGAATGGGAACTCCACCCTCCCCCCATCTCCATAAATCTGGCTGATATTTTGGAATCTGCTGGATGTTGGCGTGTAGGCGGACCCCCACCCCCTCCCCCGCTCGCTCGCTGCTCTCCTG
>NC_063203.1:19606533-19609033 GCF_017589495.1 Alosa alosa | reverse complement strand
GTGTGTGTGTGTGTGTGTGTGTGTTCATGTGTTTGTGTGAGCGAGTGATCGCTCCCTCGCTGCCCTGTTGTGTAAACTCACCGTTCCGCCAGTGCCAGCGTGCCAGCGTGCCAGGGCCCTCCGTGATGAAAACCTGTGTATCGTCGCCGTGCCATCGGTTGCCATAATAATTTCGCCCTGGTCTCCACAACAGGTAAGAGAGGGGGGCCCTCTCCACTCCTCTCTTCCAGCACAGACTCAGGCGCTCTACCAACCGCCCGCCGTAAAACCACTTAGTACACATGGATGCCGAATACTGAGCCCGGTGTAGTTTGAAGTGTGTGTGTGTGTGTGTTTTTCCATCTCCATTCATTGTTGTTGTTTTGGGCAAGAAGTGTCATGGTGTATTGAGCAAAATGGAGTTTGACTGGTGGAGCTCTTGGGGGGGGGGGGGGGTCTTGGCGTGTTTACTTTGACTCTTGATTGGGTTTTGATGTGGAGAGTTGGTGGGCTGCCTCGTGCTCTGCCATACTGAGCCCCCCCACAGTAAGCGTTGGAGGTGGTGTGTTGATGTGGTGGTGGTGGTCAGGAGGGTAACAGTGTTTCAGAGCACCCCCCCCCCCCCATGCCCAACCTGTTGGCTGATGGGACAGGTCTGATGTGTGTGTGTGTGTGTGCGTGTGTGTTTGTGGGGGGATGATGACCGTGGTGACGGAGGTTCAGGGGGTTCGTTTTGACGGCCGCGTGTCCAGCGAGCGGGCGAGTGCTCCCACTGCTCTCTTTATTTGTCCTGCGTGCTCGCACTCCCCCTGCACTCCCCCTGCACTTCAAATCAAATGACTCTGTTTATTGAACTTAAAGGTGCCAAGTCACTCACTCACACAATCCTATCTTTCTCTCTCGCTCTCACTCACTCAATCTTACAAGTCACTCTCGCTCTTTCTCTGACCCTCTCTCTTTCCCCCTCTCTCTCTCTCTTTCCCCTCTCTCTCTCTCTCTCTCTCTCTCTCTCTCTCTCTCTCTCTCTCTCTCTCTCTCTCTCTCTGTCGGCTGACCTTCCTCTCCTCCACTCCCCTGATGAAAAGAGTTATGGCCATTTAAGTAAACACTGCGCTGCAAGTCAATGGGCCCTCTGTCTGCAGGCCTCAGCTCTCTGTGGCCCGAGGTGGGGTTTCCTGTGGGCCTAATAGACTGCTCTCTCTCAGGTCCTCCACAGGACCCCACTACCACCCCCGCCTCCTGCTGAGTGTGGTCAAACTTCCACTGGCATGCCAGCTGCCATGGCACAGAGCAGGAAAGAGAGGGAGAGAGAGAGGGAGAGAGAGAGGGAGGGAGAGAGGGAGGGAGAGAGAGGGAGAGAGAGAGAGAGAGGGAGAAATTGAGAGGGAGAGAAAGAGAGAGGGAGGAAGAGATAGAGAGAGAGAAAGGGAGGAAGAGATAGAGAGGGAGAGAGAGAGGGAGGGAGAGAGGGAGAGAGAGAGGTAAGAAGAGATAGAGAGGGAGAGAGACACACGGGTTGCCATCTGCTCAGTACCACCACTCTCCTACCACCCCCCCCCCCTTCTGTTGACTAAGCCCGGGCTTGCAGGCACGGAATAGATTTAGATTTTTTTGGTGCCGCATTGCCAAACACGCTCGCAAGTGGCATTCGAAAAATGGTTCTGTGTTTTCTTTTTCTTTTTCCTCGACTCATTTTGTTGTTCCTTATTGCTTTCCCCTTTTCTTCTCTCACCCAGTGCCTTCTTCAGGACACTCTTAGTCATCCTCATTCATTACACAAGACATTATTGTACAGGCTGTACATTTCTCTGTCAGCGAGTTTTTATGGGCCCTCTTGCAATGTGCCCTTAATGGTATCAAAGGAGCTCTCTGTTCTACTGAAGCTCTCTGTCAGGAGATTAAGATTGAGTTTGTAGTTTGGTATTTTTTTTCCCCCTCTCTCCTAGTTTTTACTGCATCTTCCACCAAACACTTGAGATTAACAGCCAGAGATCCCACAAGAGTTTTTAAACCTGGGGCACAAATTACCTGTGTCACTGCACTCACCTCTGCCAACACTCCACCCCAGCATGAGCACGCTGTGGGATAATTGAAAAGTTAATAGAGAGCTTGTCCTTTTTTTTAAGTTGGCAGCCAGAGCATATGGCAGTAAAATAAAATAGTAAAACACACACACACACACACACACACTCTCTCATACGCACACACGCTTGTAGTTTTTATTTTGCAAACACTCCCCGAAGCACAACTGGCAGCAGTTCGAGGCTGATGAAAGTGTTTGTACTTAAGCGGCACAGTTAGATTCATCAGAGGGGCCCATGATACGTCCACTCCCGAAGCAGAGAGCGCCATCGCTAAAGGCTGAGAGCGAGGTTATTTATTATATACTGTAAAAGTGCTAACACACTCTCTCACACTTGTGCAGCCCACGTAGGGGCTGGGCTGTTACATGTGGGGTGTGGTGTTTGTAGTGCCGGCACCCGCTGCCTTGCCTCCCATGCCCCCATACCCTCCATGCCCC
>NC_063203.1:19591533-19604033 GCF_017589495.1 Alosa alosa | reverse complement strand
CCAACACAACCCCCCGCCCCAGCCCCCTTCTACCAACCGGGTGGTCAGATGCGAGTTGATTGACAGCCTCCCTCTCCTCTCACCCACCGGAGAGTGTTTCCTGATTGGATGAGCGTGTCGGCGTCCAAGGGCGATGGGAACCCCTCCAGATGAGGTCACGCTAATTTGTGATCCCCCATCCATTTTGTTATGTTTATCACTCATCCACTCGCTCTCCCCTGTGCTCTGCCTTGCATCCTAGTCCAAGGAGACTGAAGTGTGTGTGTATGTGTGTGTGTGTGTGTGTCTGTGTTGGGGGGGGAGTTGATTTTTGGGGAGTGAAGAAAGAGGCCAGAATTACAAGGGGCTTTGAGGAAACATCTGGGAGTGATTAGTCATTTCATATTTTCTCGATGTTGGCGTTGGATTGGTAATCCCCACCACTCCTCTTTTCCTCTCAGCTGTATGGCTTGGCGTGTTTTCACTCAGCCAAACAACAGCCTCGTGCCATCCTTTATGCACAACGCCAGAGCAGAATATGTCCATTTCATTTAGCATGACAGACATAGCAATTGGAATGTGTGCTGTCCCTGAACATGCAACACATCTCGTCACCACATCCAGGGAAAAGAATCTGCTTCACTTTCCTCTCTATGTGCTCTGTCCATTTTTCTCTTGGTTCATTTGCTTTCTGTTCATTTTTATGTGAGCTTTCTGAACGCCCTTCTAAGGATAGGAGGAGGGGGGGGGGTGGCACAATCAGTGGACCATGTCATTGTCATGGTAGATGTTTTTCTTTTCATCCGAGTGTTTCCTCTCCTTTGAGAGGCAAATCTCCTCCTCCCTCCTTTTGGCCAAGCGTTCGCTGCCGTTGCTTGCTCGGTGAGGAAGCTTACGGTAATCCGTTTAATTTCCTCTGAACAAAGCTCATTTGATCGTCCTGCACTGGCTTGTGTGTGGTATTAAGTCTTCTTCATTTTCATTAATGTTGGAGCCACGGCCGCGGGAATCTCATTTTAATTTGACATTTCGGCATCTGTTTTCAATTTCCCCCCAGAGAGAGAAGGAGAGAGAGAGAGAGAGAGAGAGAGAGAGAAGAAAAAACCTCTGAGGGAGGAGGAGTTTTTATCCACGGTGCCTTGGAGAGCAGACCCCTACCAACATCCACCAAGGCTCACCATGGAAAAGTCAAACAGATGAAGACAAATTCGTGCCTGCGCTTTAACTCGCTATTAGCCAGCGGCTCCAGTGCTACCGTCCACCCCTGGTCTGATTCATCAGGCGCTGTGCTGTGGGCCCTGTACAGGAGGCTGTGTGTGTTAGTGCAGATGTTTACCACTGTAAAAAGTAGCCCTGATCCATCTTGGCAATCAGCAGTTAGCCCTCGGGACGCTACGCTAAGGGAGTCGAAGGGAGGGGAGCTCCCGGAATGGGCGCGATAAGATGAGAGGAACATGTGTTATGAAATCAATCAGAGAGACGGATGGCGTTAGCGGAGGGCTAACTGCGTGCAGGCGGGTTGGGGTGAGGATGGTCCACTTTTTAGAAGGACGCAGTTTCTTCTTCTTCTTCTTCTTCTTCTTCTTCTTCTTCTTCTTCTTCTTCTTCTTCTTCTTCTTCTTCTTCTTCTTCTTCTTCTTCTTCTTCTTCTTCTTCTTCTTCTTCTTCTTCTTCTTCTTCTTCTTCTTCTTCTTCTTCTTCTTCTTCTTCTTCTTCTTCTTCCTTTCAGAGCTGAGTCAGGAGAGCAGTGGTCGGACGCCATGTGGTTATGGAGGGAGAGTGGAGAGTCAGCACATCCATAAACACACACACACACACACATGCATATTCAGGCCAAAACACACACATGCATGCACACTCAGGCCAACACACACACATACACTCACACGCATGCACACTTAGGCCAACACACACACACACACACACACACACACACACACATATGGGTGCATCACTTCTCTGCCACATACTTGTACATAGATGCCAGGACAAAATGGCATCCTTGGACTTAGGACTGTGATTTTTGGCCCATCACCCCCATCAATCTGTCTCTCTCCGTTATTTTCTCCTTCAGACAGACATGCATGCACACACATACATGCACACACACACACACACACACACACACACACTCACACACACACACACACACACACACACACACACACACACACACACACACACACACACATGCACCCTGTTTGTGAATAGCTGTTGAAACATTATATGTGAGGGAGACAGCTGCAGACACACATGAGAGATATGGAGTGGAGGCAGCACAGAGATATTAACACACGTGCAAGCACACACACACACACATACACGCACACGTGTGCGCACACACACACACACACACACACACACACACATGCACACATACACACACACATATACACACACACACACGCACATACGCACGCACACATACACACACACACATCTCCCCAGACCAGAGAGGCCGATTTCCCCTCCTCTCCTCCAAATGATAGAGTAGATAAGAAAGGCTCTGAATGGGGGAGGAAGAGGGTGAGGAAGGTGTAGAGAGCAGAGCAGGCTTATAATTCCCCCCTGAAATGAAAAGCACCTCACACACACACACACACACACACACACACACACACACACACACACACACATCTGCAGTAAGGTTGTTCAGAGTGCACAGTACCGACACCCAGCCAAGAGCTCCGTGGCCTAATCCAGCAGGGGCTTTGACTAAAGAGTTACATCTCTATTTCTGTCTCACTCTCTTCATTTCTTTCTTTCTCTCACTCTCTTCCTCTTCCCACTCTCCCTCTCTCTCTCCTCTCTCTCTCTCTCTCTCTCTCTCTCTCTCTCTCTCTCTCTCTCTCTCTCTTTTCCCCCTGACGTGGGGTGAGAGCCAGCAGATGTTCTGGGTTAGCTGCTTTGTTTGGTGCGATCGTGCTTTCGTCAGCTCAGCTTCATGCTGCGAGAGTGCAAGAGGAGAGAGAGAGAGAGAGAGAGAGGGAAGAAAGAGAAAAGGGATGGAGGGAGGAGAGGAGCCCGCAGAGGGAGGAGTGGAGGTCACGGACGAGAGCTGGCGTAAACACCAGGGAGCGGCAGGCGGTTCTGGGCTTGCTCTGCCACGGCCCTGCTCTCTGCAGGGACCTCCTCTGCTTGTGGTAGGGCAGAGAGATCACTGTGTCTCTCTCTCTCATGGTGTGTGTGTGTGTGTGTGTGTGTGTGTGTGTGTGTGTGCATGAGAGCGATGAGCGATAAGCACTGTAGGAGCTGGTCAGATCCCACCGTGAACTCCCAGCCTCTCACACTGATCACCCTCTCCCCTGCTGTGTGACTTCATTCACACACACACACACACACTAACAGTACACACACACACACACACACACACACACACACACACACACACACACACACACACACACACACACACTAACAACAGTACACACACACACACACACACACACACACACACACACACCCACACACACACTCACACTGTACCCCAGCTTCAGTGCTGATTTTCCTCTCTGTGTCAGGAGGTCGGGGGGTCACCTGTTTAAGGTCTCAGTGCAGTGCTCCGTAGTAATGGAAGCGCACCACTCCACATGGAGCCCTGAGAGCACACACATTTACTCCAGCAGAGAGAGCATTTGATTGGCTGTTGCCATTAGGCTGGCGTGAGCGGGCATATCAACTCTTAGAGCCCCACGCTGTGAGGCAACACTGGATACTGTTAGTAGAATGATGATAGCCATGCTCTCCCGGCACTTAAAAGGTGGAGGAAGTGTGTGTGTGTGTGTGTGTGTGTGTGTGTGTGTGTGTGTGTCCAAAAGAGACATAACTCTGATTTACATGGGAAGGTGTGAGAGTTGATGAGGGGAGTGGAGAAGAAGAGGAAGTGATAGAAAGAAGACAAAGAGAGAAAGAATGCGGCAGCATTCATTACCTTCCCCTCTCCTGTCTGAAAGTTGTTTCCTATGGTGGGATAGGTTGCCGTCTGCCTCCGCCTCGTCCTCGTCTCTGGGAGGGAAAAAAGCATGGCCTGCTGCGAGGTCGCAGGAGGCTGAAAGGGCTCTCGCAGCTCTCCACTGGCTAATTAGGCGCTTAGGGGGCCTGGGCAGGAATTTGTTGGCTGTCAGAAGTTCAGGTCTGTGCAGAAGTCGGAGTGTGTGTGTGTGTGTGTGTGTGTCGGGGTGTGTAGGTGTGTGTGTGTGTGTGTGTGTGTGTGTGTGTGTGGGTGGGGGCTGTCTCTGACTTTGATCTGTGGACCAGACTCAGCACAGAGAAGGCAGTGGGTTCACAGGCATGAGAAGAGTGGAGAGTGATATGTTGTGTCCTACACACAGATTCACAGATATTTCATGTACTTACCCTAATACATACAGAGACATATACGTACCCATATACTCACTATATAGAATATACATACCGGTATATAAGTTCATATACTCACATTTACACATGCTCACACACATGTTATGTAGATGCATACCTAATCTGCATTCTCTCTCTATCTCCCTCTCTCTCTCTCACAAACACAGACACACACACACACACACACACACACACACAGACACACACACAACCACACAAAACACACACACACACACACACACACACACACACACACACACACACACACACACACACACACACACACTGCTGTAAGTGCACACCACAAATGCACACCACACATGACTACACACAGATTCACAGATATTTCATGTACTTACCCTAATACATACAGAGACATATACGTACCCATATACTCACTATATATAATATACATACCGGTATATAAGTTCATATACTCACATTTACACATGCTCACACACATGTTATGTAGATGCATACCTAATCTGCATTCTCTCTCTATCTCCCTCTCTCTCTCTCACAAACACAGACACACACACACACACACACACACAGACACACACAACCACACAAACACACACACACACACACACACACACACACACACACACACACACACACACACACACACACACACACACACACACACTGCTGTAAGTGCACACCACAAATGCACACCACACATGACTTGGCTACTAAGCTGGAGTGGAGGGAGCATGCCTTGGGAGTTGAAAGTTTATGAGGACAGTTTTTTATGGAGGGTCTGCGCAGATACACTCTAGCTGGGAAAGCAATTACTGGCGTGGGGATCCACGATGGGTGGCTGTTAGACTTTCACGACCTGCTTTTCCGTCTCGTAAAAAAAAAAAACGGAGATTTTCATCTTTTGAACGTGATCGTGAGTAAGTTTGCTCTTCACGTCTGGAAACGTGACCGTGGCCAAGGAGAGACACAGTTCAGCTGTGTGTGTGTGTGTGTGAGTGTGTCCACCCCCTGGTTTATGCCGCGGAGCAGACTGAACCGGCCTCTGGGGGTGTGTCCTGATGAATCTGTCTCCACTGGCCCATCTGCACACGCTCAGATGAGTGTGAATGAGTCGCAGCATCTCTCATTTGTATCCCTTAAGAAATCATTTCCTGCTGTCTCATCTACTTAAGGCTTATTCCACCCTGGAGTGTGTGTGTGTGTGTGTGTGTGTGTGTGTGTGTGTGTGTGTGTGGTTGCATTTGGAGGTTTAAGTGTGTTAGTTTCCTCTAATGGTAGTTGTCATTGGTCTGCCATGAAGGAAAACAGCAGCTCTCCTCTGGTTCTGTTGTCATGGCACTAATCGGAATGCCACCATCGATTATCTGTGTGTTGGTGAGCAACTGGAGTTTGTAGGAAACTATTCATCAGTGTCCATGATCACAGGATGCAATTTGCAGATTGAATGTGACTAAAGTGTGATTGAGAGAGCTGCTGTTACATGATGTTGAACCATCTCTCTCTCTCTCTCTCTCTCTCTCTCTCTCTCGCTTTTATTCTGTTTCTCTCTCTTGGATTGCTGATTATGCATGTGCTTGTGATTTCATTCTATACGGAGAGTTTCCATTGAGTTCCCATTGACTTAACCCTTCCCTCTGTTTGGTTCTGCAGTTCTGCGAGATGACTTCAGGCAGAACCCGGTGGACGTGATGGTGGCGGCAGGTGAGCCGGCCGTCATGGAGTGCCAACCCCCCCGTGGACACCCCGAGCCAACCATCTCCTGGAAGAAGGACGGCTTCAACATCGACGACAGAGATGAGAGAATCACGGTAGGTCATCAAGTTAATGTGTGTGTTTGTGTGTGTGTGTTTCTGTACATGATTTTGTCTGTTCATGAGAACTTCAGTGGAAAAGTAATCCTCCATTGCCTCTCCAGGTTAATGTGCCCATCTGTTGGACACCATAACTCACGCTGTACTCATGAATAAAAAGTTGCCTACCCAAGAATCTGCAGCTATTCAACTCAACTTTTTTTTGGACCGACAACAGCTGCAGACCTCAACTCGAACCCATCCAGTACATTATAATTAATTGTGTTTTTTTTTTTTTAACTCTCTTATCCGCCATCATAATGGTTGCACACCCTATCATTAGTGCTAGTCCATTAGTCAGGCAACTGCTCATCCATTAACAGGGTGCAGATGAGCCGAGAGATTGGGCATCGGCACAAAGCGAGCCCCCCCCCCCCTCCTCCCACTGGCGCTACCACTGCCAAATGAGTCCATCGGCAAGAGACAGAGAAGCGGACCTGGTGGAGAAGGTGGGGTGGAGCGAGCGGTGGGGGTGGAGAAAAGTTTGTGCTGAGCAGCCATAGAGAGGCCACAGGGAAGAAGGGGGAAAATGCCCCCCCCCCCCCCCCCCCCCCACACCACTCCCTGATTTATCACGCCTTTGAAGCTCTCGCCATTAATTAGTCGGTTTTTAATTAAGAGCGCTAACACCGCGGTATCAGTCAGCATACTCAGCACTCGGTAGAAAGAGGGAAAAAGGGAGGAGAGGAAGTGAAGCGCTACACTGTTGGGCCCAGCCCTGGATGGAACTCCATGCTGCTCCGCTCTGTGGTACAACACAGCACTTCCTGTTATTTAAGTACTATGTACTTAAAAGAGGAGTGAGGAGGTGTTTTTTTTTTTTTTTTTTTTTTAAAATGTAATCAAGCCGCTGGCTTTAGTGAGTGTTTAGAAGCTCAACCTGTCATGGCCGGCGCTAATGCTAACATGGCCAAACAGAGAGAGGAAGGTCAGCGATTCAGCCTTGAGGAAGGTGTGCGTGTGTGTGTGTGTGTGTGTGGACTGTATATGTCTGTTGATTCACACATCATTGGACGTCCTCTACAATGGTTTTGCGTGCACATCTGCTTCTGCTGACTAATGTCTGAGAGGGCTAAGAGAGAGAGAGAGAGAGAGAGAGAGAGAGAGAAGGTGAGTCAGTAAAATGACCAGGCACTCAAACGCCCCCAAACTACCACCCTTGCAAATTAAAGTATTTTAAAGTTTTCCCCTGCTTTTGACTCAACTTTGGGCTTTAGTGCAGACACCACCCTCCATGTTGAAACTGATGCACTAAATTGGCTGGTGAGAGACGCCCCAAAAGCAGCACTGTTGCGCCTCTCCCACAGCACCACATGCAGACGTGTGTGTCATGGACGTGCAGACAGAGTCACGTGCAGGATTGAGTCACGCCGAGAACTCGTAAATAACACGCCCCTCAAAATCCCTCTGCTGCGGTCCCGACCGACTGCTTTCCTTCCTTCCTCTCGGACTATACCGGCCGCTCGGCTCACACATGGGCTTCAGCCCCTCGGCGGTCCCGCTCCTGCAGTTTCAAGGAAGCAGGCGACTAATCTGTTTGAAATTAAATCCAATTAAGCCAAGGCCAAGTCGTGGAAATACATTTGCCAGTGAGGAAGTGGGTTTAAGCGGGCTGTGTGTGCGTGTGTGTTTTGTGTGTGTGCGTGTGTGTGTGTGTGTGTGTGTGTGTGTGTGTGTTGGTGCTGCAACCTTGTTGAGACCTGTAATCTGTTCCTCTTCACTTGAAGGAACAATGAGAGCTTTACCCTGTCATCAGAGTCCCTAAACACACACACACACATACACACACAAGTAGTGACACATACACACACACACACACACACACACACACACACGCACATACACACACCTGGCTTCCTCTGAATGGTTAGCGCTGTTTCATCCACCCTTCAGCTAATTACACAGTAACACACACACACACACACACACGCACACACATCCACACCCACAAGCAGACAGAATATATAGTATGGGTGTGTTGATGAGGGCACAGCGACATACAGTGGAATGGCACGCTCTCTATTTGTTCTTCACAGAGTGCGTGTGTATGTGTGTGTGCGTGCGTGTGTGGTGCGTGCGTGTGTGTGTGTGTGTGTGCGTGTGTGCGTGCGTGCGGTGTGTGTGTGTGTGTGTGCGTGTGAGTGAGTGTGTGTGTTTTGAGTGTCTCCACATGTACAGGGGTTTGGCTGAGGACGGCTTTGCATGCCAAAGTCGTGGCGCTGGAGGGAAAGACAGAATAACGGAGGGAGAGGGCACACTCTTCATATGTCACCACTTAGCGCAAACACACGTCCCTTTCTTCTGCTACCCTCTGGCCAGCGTGTGTGTGTGCGTGTGTGTGTGTGGAGGGAGGGGAGTAGGTGAGGCCCAGGGTCTGTGACTGTGTTTGAGTTCTGTTCATCATCATGTGACCCCTTACCACACACAAATACTCACACACACACACACACACACACACACACACACACACACAGGCTGCCGGCAGATGATGGCCTTAGTCGTAATTCAATTGGACTTGCACTAAACATTGCATGCATAGGGTCCAGGTCTTGTTTATGAGCGGTTTCCACAATAACATCCGCACCGGCTCTCCACTGCAGCTCAGCAGGGATGTCCCAGCTCACAGGAGGACCTCTCCTCTTTCCTCTCACTCTCTACCCCCTCTCTCTTTCTCTTTATTCCTCTCTCTATCTCTCAGTGTCTCTCTCTCCCTCTCTTTCTCTTCACCCACTCTCTTTTCTGTCTCTCTCATAATCCCTCTATCTCACTATCCCTCTCCTCTCTCTCTCTCTCTCTCTCTCTCCTTCCCTCCCTCTCATCCTCACTGGTTGTTTTCTCTGTGCAGGCCAGTGTTAAATGGCTTGAGGAGCTCCATCAGAGCAGGGCTCTTAGAGCCCTACGTAACCCGGCCGACACGCCGAGTAGCCCACAGCAGCAGGGCCCGCGCTGGATGCAGGGGCTTTGTTTAGGAAATGAAAACACCCCTGTTTGTTTGAATGGAATTTCACACAGGGGAAGTTCTGAGTGTGTGTGTGTGTATGTGTGTGGGTGTGTGTGGGTGGCTGTGTCTGTGTGTGTGTGTGTCTGTGTCTGTGTCTGTGTCTGTGTCTGTGTGTGTGTGTGTGTGTGTGTGTGTGTGTGTGTGTGTGTGTGAGTGTTACTGATCTCTCTCTCTATATGGGTGTGTGTGTGTGTGTGTGTGTGTGAAAGACAGAAAGAGAGAGAAAGACAGAGAAAGAAAGACAGAGAGGGAGAGAGACAGAGAGATTGTGTGTTCCAGATGGGACAGCCAGAGTGAGGGCACTGCCACTGCTCCCCCGTGTGTGCTCAGAGCAGCGTCATGCATCCACTCAGAGCCCCGTACACTGAATTGATCGAGGCACAGAAGGCAGAGTGTGTGACTCGCATACTAACCCAAAGACTAGCTGATCACCGGACAAAAAAATATCTGGCTTTTGAACAGTCAACTAGAAGGCGAGTGAGGAGTTTTGGGAGGATGGTATCAGGGGAGATGAATGTAGGTTTTAATGTGACAAACAGCTGAGACGAAAGCTGCCACCACCAGTCCCACACACACACACACACACACACACACACACACACACACACACACACACACACTCACACACACTTTTCTGTAGGGGTGACATCTTGTCATTCTCCGCCACCATATTTGGGTCATCCTCCACCCACATGACTGAGGTAGAACATGCTACAGCATGTTGGAACTTATGTCGTCGCTGCCCACGTTCAAGAGACTGGCGTGAGACTGCTCTCGCCAACTCACTGCTAAAGAACTTTCATAAACAGGGAGCAGACACAGACAAAAAGCATTGCGTCTGGAGAAGCAGCGCAGAAATGCCTCTCACCATGTGTCAAACTCCACGGCTGGCGTGCCAACAAGTGTTGCCTCTTTTAATAGAAGCACACAAAACATCCATGCCGTGCTAGGATCAATAACTAACTTCACACCTGTGCGTGTGAGTGGCCCCCGCCCCAAACACACCCACAGACACACACACAAGACAAACACACACACGCGCCCGCGTGTGACAAACATACCGGAACGCGGCATATAAACATTTAATTTATTTTTCCAGACGCGCCATCCAAGTGGCATCCACAAGTCAACTAGCGATGGTAGCCATCAGCCTCTGGCATAAATAGCCTGCACATGGGCCTGCATTGTCTCACATCTCCACCGTTTGGGTGTTTGTACTTGCGGCCCATTATCCGGCTGGATGCCGACGCGCCGGGCGGTCAATGGGGGCTTTTTCGCACCATCAGCAACTGGCCAATGGCACGGGACAAAAGGCCTCATGGAGAGGCTGATAATGCCCGCGCATAATGGCTCTGATTTGTTTGTGCATTTCAGCAAACCCACAGCATTCTGTTGTCTGTCATCACAACAGAGGTGTGCGTGTGTGCGTGTGTGTGTGTGTGTGTGTGTGTGTGTGTGTGTGTGTGTGTGTGTGTGTGTGTTTGGCCATTCTAGCACTCCAGCATGTTTGGAGTGGAGCGGGGGAGAAAGCACCAGAGTGCCTCCTACTGAGTGGAGAGATGATGGTAACACACACAGGGGGGCCAGGAGAGGAGCCATCTGAAATGGAGTCTGTGTGTGTGTGTGTGTGTGTGTGTGTGTGTGTGTGTGTGTGTGTGCGTTTGTGTGTGTGTGTGTGTGTGTGTGCGTGTGTGCGTGTGTGTGTGTGTGTGTGCGTTTGTGCATGTGTGTGTGTGCGTGTGTGTGTGTGTGTGTGCGTACGTAAGTGTGTGTGATAAAAACCTGCTGAGGCATTTACAGGCACACTCTACACCCTCTTCATCACTATCAGTCATCCACCTGTTTTTCTTTTTTTTCATATACAGACACACAATCTCTTCTGTCGCTCACTCACATATGCACACACACACACACACACACACACAAACACACACACACACACACACACACACACATTCATTCTCCGTTCCACGTGCTTTGACCCGCGTCGGGCTTCTTTGTAGGGGATCACAGCCTGTAAGAGCTCCTAAGCTCTGGCTGACTCAAACAGAAACACAAGGACACTTCAAAAAGCCCTTAAGCACCACAGGGGGGGACCCTAAATAAACGCAGCCCACATCCAAAGAGTCCGGCCCTGTCCCTCTTCAAGCAGCTCTCCTTTCAACCCACCCGGCTCCTCATCTCTTTCTGTGTCTATCCTTCTATCTCTCTCTCTCTCTCTCTCTCTCTCTCTCTCTCTCTCTCTCTCTCTCTCTCTCTCTCTCTCTCTCTCTCTCACACACACTCTCTGTCACTGTCTCACTCTCACACACACACACACACACACCACTTCTCGCACACCCTTTTGCCTTTTTGTTTAAAGGCTGCCTCATTTTTTACGATGAATATTAAACAGGACTCTGGGGCTCGAGGAATGCCTGTGAATGGGGGGCTACGTGTCCGGCCGTGGCTGTGAAGTGGGCAGAAGGGCTCCCCAGAGAGAGGATCGCCAGCTGCGCCCAGCCTGGCTTCCTGACGGGGCTTTTTAGGGGGGTGCCAGGCATTCCAGGAGAATTGGATTAGCGGCGGCCGTTTGGTCGTGGGCCAGTTATCGTGTCCTTTTCTCTCCGGGTCTAACATTTCAGCGGTGGGGGTATTTTTACACACCCCTGTAGTTTCCCCTCGAACCTCACCATGGTCCCTTAAAAGCGAGCATTTTTTTTTTTTCTCAAAGATAGCGTCTCTCGCCAAAACGAAAGATCAATCACTTGCGAGTCCGTCCGGAGCACTCTCGTCCTTCGTACCTCCTGCCCGTGGAGTGGAGCGGTCAGTCCTGCGGTATCCCTCCTCTCTTCTCCTCTCTTCTCCTCTCTTCTCTCTTCTCCTCTCTTCTCCTCTCTTGTTTTATGGCACCTGCAGTTGTCCGAGCCGATCGAGCATGTAACACAGCGAGTGGAACTCAATGAGACATGACGTAGCACGTCGTAAAGTGAACACACATGTAGGGAAATGTGCTTAACTACGAAATGCAGGAACCTGTGCTCTCTGGCTAGAGTGGTGTTGCGTGCCTCACTCCCCCCCCCCCCAACCCCGACCCCATCACACACACACACACACACACAGTACCCATTCACTGATAGTACCAGGATGCATTAGTGAGGTGAGAGCAGAGGGGGTGCTAGAGATGGTGATGAAGGAAGAAATAGACAGAGGGAGGAACACACACACACACACACACACACACACACACACACACACACTCACACACACGGACACACAGACACGCACACACACACACACACACAGACACACGCACGCACACACACACACGCACACAAACACACACA
>NC_063203.1:19579033-19581533 GCF_017589495.1 Alosa alosa | reverse complement strand
CCCAGTCTGGAGTCATTCCACCTGCTGTTACATGCCCTGAAAAGCCTGGATCTCCCACAGAGGCACCTCCACAGCAGCAGCTACTAATTGGAGCCTCCAACACACAATGGTCGCAACGCCTCATGCCATGCCAAAATGGCTGCCACTGTGTGCGCGTGGGCCTTCTCTCTGCAGAGGGGTGCAGCTATCTCATTCACAGAGACAGAGCGAGGGAAGCACAGAGAGATCAGAGAGAGTGAGAGAGAGAAGGAGAGAGAGAAGGAGGGGGGGAGGGTAGTAATAACAGTTATTAAGCGGAGGAGTCTGCTCCCAGGCCCCCTGTTCTCCGCAGGCAGGCCTGGTAATTACAGGTCACAGTCCTGATGGTTTAGTAATTACACCATCGCCCGCACCAAAGCTGGGAGTCAAAGAGTGTGTATGTGTGCATGTGTGTGTGTGTGTGTGTGTGTGTGTGTGTGTGTGTGTGTGTGTGTGTGTGTGTGTGTTTGTCTACATGTATCTGTGTCTTTGCCCATTGTCAGTATTAACGTAGATGTGTGTGTGTGTGTGTGTGTGTGTGTGTGTGTGTGTGTGTGTGTGTGTGTGTTTAAGTGTCTTTTTAAGCTTGTGTGTGTGTGCATGTGTGTGTCTGTATGGGTGCGTGTGCATACCTTGGAATCACTAGCATGCTCTGTTGTTTCTCCATGTGCATCAGTGGCGCTCTAGTCCTTTAGTTGTGTGAAGTAGTGCATGTCACCTTATCCAGCCTGTTGCCGTTATTTCAGTAATTAATTTCTAGCTGTTCGGTAGCGTCCACTCACATTGTTAGCATTTAGTTGGATGACAAGTACGCTTATGGCTTCCCCATCGAAGGGACCTTAGAAATGTCCATCCACAAAGCCAATAGAAATGCCATGGTAATGGTAGTTCAGCCGCCAAAATGAATGGGAAATTTAAGTTTGTATTTTTAGTGCGTGTAAAGTGCGTGCTTTTAGTGTGTGTAAAGTGCGTTTAGTGCGTGCTTTTAGTTTAGTTTAGTTTAGTTGTTTTTACCTTGCATGAATTATGACTCTGTGTGTATTCACTACTTTGGCACAAACACAGCCTCTCCATCTATCAGCAGGAGCAGTGCAGGGAATTTACAATTTGTGTGAGTGTGTGTGTGTGTGTGTGTGTGTGTGTGTGTGTGTGTGTGTGTTTTGCTAAAGCTCAGCTCACGCCGCCGAGTGATTGGAAAATAGTTTCCAGTTGTGAAAATTGGATTTTGCTCCCACATGCTCTTTTGTTGCTCTTAAAATTCACACACAGTTAAATAGTTTTGGAGCCCCGTCCAGCCCCCTTTTACGATTGGCTCTATTTTTGCACTTATGTGCTTTGTCCTTCTTTTATCCCCCAAAATCAGCACGTTTATTACCGTGAAATACTTGTTTACAACGGTTGTTTCCAAAACAAATACACTGAGACAAAAGTAAATAGATTTAAAGCTGCAGTGCACGAACAGCAAACAGGAAAAGGGGAAAATACAAAGCAAATACATAAACAGCCAATGTGTGTTATGACTAACATGTGGGCATATAACTGAAACACCCCCCTCTCTCTCTCTTCTCCCTCTCGGGCTCTCCCTCTTGCTTTCTCCTCTCCCCTCCTCTATCTCTCTCTCCCCCTCTCTCCTCTACTCCCCTCTATCTCTCCCTCTTGCTCTCTCCCTCTACTCCCTCTATCTCTCTCTCTCCCTCTCGCTCTCTTCCTCTATCTATCTCTCCCTCTACTCCCTCTCTCTCTCTTTCTCCCTCTCGCTCTCCCTCTTGCTCTCTCCCTCTACTCCCTCTATCTCTCTCTCTCCCTCTCGCTCTCTTCCTCTATCTCTCTCTCTCTATCGCTCTCTCTCTCTCTCTCTCTTTCTCTCCCTCTCTCTCTTCCTCCTTCCCTCTCTCTCTCTCCTTTCTCCCCTGCCTCTCTTCCTCTATCTATCTCTCTCTCTTCCTCTATCTCTCTCTCTCTCTCTTTCTCTCCTGTCTCTGAACCCCCTTCTCTTTCCTCCAGTTTGTATTGGTTTGAGATTATGCTATTGAAGTACTGTAACTCATCACTCTCATATTCTATCTCTTTCTGTGTAGTCATTTCAGACAGACCCCCGCCAGTGGTCAAACAGGGGCCCACCAATCAGAGGGTCTCTGTGGATGGTACGGTGACCCTGGGTTGCCAGGCGACAGGTAACCCCCAGCCCAAGATCCTGTGGCGCAAGGACGGCGTGCTGGTGTCCACTCACGACTCTCGGGTCAAGCAGCTGGACACAGGAGCGCTGGAGATCCGCTATGCCAAGGTTAACACACGTACACACACACACACACACACACACACACACACACACACACACACACACACACACATTCACACACACACACACACACACATACACACACACATTCACACATTCACACACACACATGCAGTGATGTGAACATATCTATACACAGTAGTATTCAGTCGATTGCTCATAAAACTAAATACATACATATAA
>NC_063203.1:19541533-19574033 GCF_017589495.1 Alosa alosa | reverse complement strand
CCCAATCTCCTCAACCAGCCACTTTGGCAAGAGCCAGAACCGCAGCCAGTTATCGGCTCCAGCATTAAGCATCTGCTAAAGGCCTCTGAAATCTGGGAGCTTAGTGTAGCAGTCATTCGATATAGTAACTAATTCACCATAATGTCACCGCTTGCATAACGGCGTGTGTAGGGGCTATTAAATTTGCGCCAGCCTGACACGGGACGATGTCAAGTGTGGCACAATCAAACAAAAACAATTCTCCATCTTCAGTGGAAAAGCGTATTATGTGTAATTGGTGTTAGTGGCCGTGTGGGACGAGGGCTGGAGAGGGGGTTGGGGGGGGGGGGTGGGGGAGGGGGGGGGAGTGCAGTAGTGAAAAGGGCGATTGTCCTGGCGAGAGAGGACGAGGGAAGCAGAGGAGACTGAGTTGGACGCTTGTCAAAGTCCTCTCAAGTGTCCATCTGGTGTTTGGCATTTGGGGTGTCACTTTAGATCCGCCGCCGTCTGGAGTGAACTCAAAGAGTCCGCTTGTGTTCGCGCATCTGTGTGTGTGTGTGTGTGTGTGTTTATATATATTCTGTGTGTGGATGCAGTGTGTGTGTGTGTGTGTGTGTGTGTGTGTGTGTGTGTGTGTGTGTGTGTGTGTGTGTGCGTACGATCACAGACGTGCTTTACAAGCAACAGGCCATCCGTCCTCTTGAAACAAACACCCACATGCGGTACGCGTAGCTATGCGATGGCGAGCCAGCCAAAAGCCCTCTCATTCCGACAAACACTCCGCTGCTGTTCCGGCCGTAACATGAACAGGAGGGAATTGACAGCAGGCTCGAGCTCCATGGCAGAAATAGGTTGCAGGTGTAGGAGTAGAGGAAAGACACGACAAGAGAGAAAACGACGGAGAGAGAGAGGTCCATTTGTAAAGGTGTTAAGAGGAGCGAGAATGATTTTGGTGTGTGTGTGTGTGTGTGTGTGTGTGTGTGTAAGAGAGAAAGAGAAGAGATTTAGAATGCAACAGAACACACAGAAGGAGAGAAGAAAAGAGTAGCTGTGTATATACAGTACTGTATGTCAGTGTGTGTGTCTGCAAATGAATGAGGGATAGAGAAAGAAAGGTAAACAGAGAGTGACATGAAGGACAGAAGACAGGTCTGTTGCCAGAGGTGTGAGCGTGGCGTTGTGTGCCTAATCTGTGCCAGCCAGAGCCGTCGACGTGGGCACGGGGTTATGAAACAGACCTCCTCCTGACAAGCCCACACTGGAGCTCTGCTCCAGACCTCTTTTTCTTCCCTTCCCTTCATTTCTTCGTTTTTTTTCTATCTCTCTCTTTCTCCCTCTTTTTCCTCTAGCAAAAAATGACTCATTCTCTCATTTCTCCACACAGCCTTCCAGTTCTAGACTAGCAGAGCTAGATCCAGTGTGCTAAAGAGGGGATAAGACATGCCTTTTATTGGTGTGAATTGCAGTATTACAATGTGTGTGTGTGTGCATGTGTGTATGTGTGTGTGTGTGTGTGTGTGTGTGTGTGTGTGTGTGTGTGTGTGTGTGTGTTTGGACGCGTGCGTTGGTGCGAGAGGAATGTTTACGCGTCTGTAGCAGTTATGACTATCTAATCATGACCACCTGAGCTGACAGCCACTTTTATGGAGTGGGATCAGGCTAGAAATCGTTAAAAAACTTTACAAGCCGGTTGGCAACGTTTGCTCTCGCTCCTTCCCTCTCTCTTTCCCTCTCTTTCCCTCTCTTTCCCTCTCTTTCTCTCTCTCTATCTCTCTCCTCTCACTACTGGAAACACATGTTTCCCACAGCAAGATCTCTGCGGTGTTGATACAGCATTATGTCGGAGCAGCGTCAGAATGATGCATAACAAGCCCAGCTCACTGAACAAGATTCCAAACAGGTCTGATTTAATCGCACCAACAACTTGATTGTCTCAGCCCAGGGGCAACAGAAATGTGTCCTCAAAATTATTAAGAGAGATACATAAAAAAAAAAGAGAGAGATACATAAAAATGTGAGTTCAGATATTAAATTTAGCACAGTTGGCTCAGGCTGTAGATGGCTAGTTTTGGTCCATCCATGTAGCGTGGAGGCTTTTGGCTCTTTCTGAGAGGTGCTGTGTCAAGTGTGCGGTGGGAGTGGGGGCGCGGGCGGCCGGCCCCCGGAGTGTCAGCGTCCTGGCACCTCAGGAGCAGACTGCACGGAACCTTCTGGGCTATGAGCTCATAGGGCGTGCGGTCTGCAGGGAGCGGCGAGAGAGTGCGGGCCGGCTGGAAGGCTGGGGAGCCCTGGCTCGGTGGGGACGGTGCCGCCGCTACCACCGCCTGCCACCGCTCTGCCAAATCCATTCAGTCAGGCCTTCTGCACCGGAATGGCTCCGCTCTCCGTTGGTACCTGGCACAGTTGCATGTACCACTGCCAGACACTACAATCGAGTCTCCAGCACCAGAATGGCTACGGCTCATTCCACGTCGGCACGGTTCTGCAGAACTGGCTGGACCACCTAGCACACTATTCACAACGGTTCACATGCCCCATGCATCTAAATGACTGACTTATTCACATTAGCATGACCACAGAGTCCTGCAGAACTGAATGAGTTGATGAAGACAGATCAGGCCCGTTGCACCGACATAGCAAACCCAGTAGCATTACTCTCCATTTGTGTGCAGTGCAGCCGCAGTGAAACTGTGGCTGTGGTTTGTTGTGATTTACCTCCAGGTCGAGCAGCAGTCGCAGTACATCCAGGGCTACAAGGTGATGTACCGGGCCACGGTGCCCGAGGGGCAGCCGCGGGGGGACTGGGCCGTGTTCGAGGTGCGGACCTCGGGGGAGGACAACGCCGTGGTGCCCGGCCTCAAGAACGGAGCCACCTACGAGTTCAAAGTGCGCCCCTTCTTCAACGAGTTCATGGGCACGGACAGCGATGTCAAACTGGCCAAGACCCTGGAGGAAGGTAGGAGAGCAAAGAACTGTTTTTTAACTGAAAGGTTCTTCCATTGAATTTATCTTTCTTTCTTTCTTTCTTTCTTTCTTTTTGTGGCCTTTGCAGGGCCTTATTTTTAATTTACAGTATTTGCCTAAACCTGTGTGCAATCCATCCTCCTTTCCATGCTTCATTTAGCTGTTGGCTGCAGGCATAAAGAGAAAGTGGATTTGTGCCTTGAGCGTATTTATGTGGTGTTCTGACCAAGAAAGGGAGGGCGTTGCGTCGCCTTTTTGGAAATAGTACCCCGGGAAATCCGCACAGAAGACAAGGAAACCAAAATACAAGCGCAAATGACTAGCGTGCTAATTGTTCCAAGGGTGTGGTTGCGTTTGTTTCTGGAAGTCCTCTGGGGTTTGGTACTGGCCCAGAGTCCAATTTGTGTGTGTGTGTGTGTGTGTGTGTGTGTGTGGTGGTGAGAGGGTGACAAAAAAGACTTCAGGAGGGAGCACACTAACACTGAGGAAGTTGTTTGCATGTGGGAGCAGGAAAAGAAATGAAAGAAGGGAGTGAATGAATGAGTGTAGAAGGAAATGAACGAAAAGAAAGAATTGGAAAGACGTGATGCATTAAAAGCCTTCGTGTGAGCATCTGACTCACACTAACAAACACGCTAGCTAACGTGCTAACACCCCCACGCTGTGTGAACCTGGTTGCCAATTGTTTTGAGGGGGCAGAGCTATGTTTTTGCACCCATGCCCAGGTGAGTTGGCATGCCATCTGACAGCGGTACCTCCCGACGGTAACCACCGTCTACTGTGGCTCTCGTAATCGTGCGTTCGAATTACAGTCATCACAGAGAGAAGCGCGCGCCTGCATTCTAAACACGGCAATTAGGCGTCCTTCTGAGCTCTGTGCAGTCCCAAAAACAGCCATCAGAGAAGGAGGATCCTCAGCCTCTTTATCTATGCTCCACAGCTCTCTTCTTCTTCTTCTTCTCTCTCTCTCTCTCTCTCTCTCTCTCTCTCTCTCTCTCTCTCTCTCTCTCTCTCTCTCTCCCAGGCCTGCTTTGCTAAATGAGCCTGTGGTCTGGCAGGGGAACAGAGAGAGAAAGTTAGTTTTTGAGCCCACAGCCTCCAGTCTCCACAAGGGACTATTTACTCCCAATTAGCCCCGCATTGATTTTCTATTACACTTGAAATTAGCCATTGATAAGCACAACTGACAGATTAACATTTTCGATTGATTCTTGTCAGGCAACAGCTTTCATCTTAGCTAATCGAGTACTTGGAAGAAAGGCACACATCCCAATATAGAGATGGTGCTCATGGAGGTGTGTGTGTGTGTGTTGGAAAGTTTGTTGTGTTTGTGTCTGAGTATAAACACGTGTTTTGTTGTTTGTTCCCTTATCTCAGCTCCCAGCGCTGCCCCTCGGGATGTTACCGTGACCGAGAGCGGCGACAATGGCACTACCATCCTGGTCTCCTGGCAACCGCCTCCAGAGGAAGACCAGAACGGCGTGGTCCAGGAATACAGGGTAAAGTCATCTCGCCTCTGCCTCATCCAACAAGAGAAAATGAACAAATGAATGAATCAATAATAGATGTTTAAATAAGGTTTAGGACATTTTACTCTTTCATGCAAAGTCATGCTTTTGTTTAAGAACATATTCTTGATCTATAGCCGATCCAGTTACACTTACACTGAAATTGTAGAGACTGTATGTGTATGCGCTTGAACTATGCATCTCAGTGAGGAAACAGAGGATCCATAGGGAGGTAATAGTTGGGAGACACCGCCATCTGCTGGTAGGCATGCTGTTCTTACAAGACTGTCTGTGTGCTTCCCTTTATGTCTGGATCATAGAACATACATGTTGGTGTAACCTAGACAGTGTTGCCTTGTTTGTTTACTATGTTCCTAAATTTGACTATTGGATGATGTATCATTTATTACAGTCCATGTAACCATGGAAACCAGATTCCCAAGTAGACATCAGTGGGATGAGGTCTGGGCAGTTCAGATCTCAGGAGGATAAATGCAGCTTAATGGGATCGATGCAATTGCAGTAGAGACAGCATAGATGTGTAACCTATGTATACAGTAGCTTTATTATTTAATAATTTTGGTGTATCACTTACCAACGATGTCTTACACTAGAGTATAATTAACCACTTTTTCCTTACCTCCCCTTGGCTTTTGTCCAGCCTATGCAATTTCCTTAAGCTCACTCTCCCCCCTTTTTAGTATGTGTGATTGACTATGTGAGTCACACCAATGTCTTCTGCCACTGTGGTCCAGGCATTTCGATTTCCTCCTGAATGTATAATATCATTTGGAATGCTGGATTCTGTGTGGGAGAGAATGTGTGTGGGGAGGGGGGTGGGGGTGGGAGTGTGAGCTTAGAGAGGCTGGCTGCTCAGAGAGGTGTAAGCCGGCGCTCATATTCCAGGTAAACGTTTTGGCGGCAGCAGGTTCGCTGAGCAATTTCACGCTTGTTAAATCTGGTGCAGGAAAGAGGGAGGGAGACAGAAAGAGAGAGAGAGAGAGAGAGAGAGAGAGAGAGAGAGAGAGAGCGTTCCTCACTCGTTACCGCCACATCTCTCGCCAGCGGCCCCTTTCCATCGCAACTCCTCAAAGACACTCCGCCCGTCGGCTTGCTGAGGATTCTGGGGGACCGTCTAGCTCCTCAACCATTGCCAGCCTCCTCTCTCTCTCTCTCTCTCTCCTCAACCATTGCCAGCCTCTCTCTCTTCCCTCCCTCTTTCTCCTCTCTCTCTTCCCTCCCCTCTTCCTCCCTCTCTCTCTCTTCCCTCCCCTCTTCCTCCTCCTCTCTCTCTCTTCCCCCCTCCTCCCCTCTTCCTCCCCCTCTCCCTCCTTCCCCTCCCTCTCTCTTCCCTCCCTCTTCCTCCTCCCTCTCTCTCTCTTCCCTCCCCTCTTCCTCCTCTCTCTCTCTCTCTTCCCTCCCCTCTTCCTCCCTCTCTCTCTCTTCCCTCCCCTCTTCCTCCTTCTCTCTCTTCCCTCCCCTCTTCCTCCTCCCTCTCTCTCTCTTCCCTCCCCTCTTCCTCCCTCTCTCTCTCCTCTCCACCTTCTCCCAGAAGAACAGAGAAATGTCTGCTAGCATTTTCTTTTTCTTTTTTTCTTCCCCCTCACCTTTTTTCCTCCTCTGGTGGAGAAAGTAAAGTGCTCCATAAAGCAAAACAGTCAGGTTTGGGGTAATTGATGTTATGTGAGCCCCGGAAATTGAGCGGCGGAAAAGAGGGATCACCCTTTTTTTCGGGACCTGGCGTTCGGGCCAGTAATTGTGTTATGCTGCCGGTTAGCTCGGGCCGAGCCCTTTTTTTCCACCGGGTCGGGCAGAGGGGTCACGTGTTATGACTACCGAGAGGACCCGCACCCGTACCCCCACGTTAGCCTGCGAGGAAGGAGAGACGAGGTTGAGTCAGCCAAAGCTCGCTCCCGTGGCAGAAAAAACTCCTCGGATGTCGAGACCCCCTCCGGAATCGGGCGGTGGAGCGAACACACAAACAGTGGGAAATCTGAAAGTCATTTGCAGAAAATAAAGAGCAAAGATTAAACATTTTTTTTTTGTTCTTCGAAAAGGGAAAAAGCATGGTGCTCTACGGCCAGTTACAAAGTGGCTCAGAATCAAGCTATGTCAACAAACAATAGATTTCTCCCCCATTCAGCCTTCTCTCTCTTCACTCCTTCACTTCGCACACTGTAATGACATAAACAAACCTCGACATCCCAGCGGTCTCCGGGCGGATAATTTGAGGAGTTTAACTTGCATTTACAGGGTGACTGAGCCAAGTTAGGCAGCATTGCAATGGATCTCAATACACCTGCATCATTGCGGCAGAACTCTTCAGCTCCCACTAGAAGCATCCATACATCAAGTCCTGATATGAGTCGGGGTTGTGCACAATTCCAGAATTTCATTGAAACTGGCTTTTAAATTCCGAATAAATTCTTGAATTTCACTTGCATTTCAATTGAGGTAGCAAACAGGAAGCAGAATTGCAATTAGAATTTGCACTGATATGAGTACTCTTATAACTGAGCCCCTCTGCTTCCCCTCCATACTCCCTCACCATTTAGGTCTGGTGCCTGGGCAACGAGAGCAAGTACCACATCAACCGCACGGTGGACGGCGCGACGCTGTCCGTGCTCATCCCCGGCCTGGCCCCCGGGGTGCGCTACAGCGTGGAGGTGGCCGCCAGCACCAGCGCTGGCCCCGGAGTCAAGAGTGACATCACCTACTTCCAGCTTGGTGAGTGGACGCAGCCCTGCAGCCTGGAAACCGTTTCAAGAGAGAATGCAATTCTTTACTCACGGGATAATATTGACATTGACATTGACATTGCAGGGTCTTTATGGTAACATACAGTGTCAAAGTGTCACCAGATCTCTCATTCTGCTAACTACAGGCACAATTATACTGTATTTCTCATTTGAATAAACCAAGACTATCAGGCTAGCTACTATTATCAAAAGTAATACCAGTGTCCATAGATAATGAGGATCGATCAGGCCAGGGGTAGAATCTCAAGGGTTTTTATAGGCGTTGGGCAAACTGTAGTAAGACACAATGTGTGAGGCAGATTTTTAGTGCCATCTAGTGTAAGCATAGATGCAGTATGGTTTTTACCCTGAGCAGTGTTCCCAGTGTCCCCATAGTAACCTCTGCAGTACACATACATACATGCACACACTCACACAGCGAAGACATGAGCAACTTCACTTGACAGTATGCGCATAAACAACTATATCGATGTCTATCACACTATTATAGCATGATTCAGAGCTCATCACCATTGATTGCCTTTAAGCCGTTAATCCACAGAAATTGGTACACTAATAGGAATGAATTGTGCAAGTCTTTTATCGCCACTGCAGAGAAACGCAGGCTATCCACAAGCCTTGGCACGCTGGGCCCCTGCTGTTAGCGGCAGCGTTCTTAGATGTGTAATTGAAATAATTACAGTCCGATCATTAGCGCGTCATTCTCCCGCTATCAGCCCGCTGGAGAGGCAGGAGTGGCAGGAACACGCGCATTGTTAATCTCTTAATGCTATGTTTGACGGGTTCCCAGAGTAATATTTCAATCGCACACCCTCTCAAGCTGACAGCAATAAAAACAAAAGTTAATGCGTTATGAGTTAGAGTTTTTTTTTTTTTCTATGCCGCCGTTTACGAATGTTGTTGGTGCCAAACTTTTCCACCGAAAACACGGGTGTAAAACTGTGAACCCGCTGACAGCTTTGAGAACTCAGTAGTCTCAGAACACATCAGCGGATGTTTACGCCGTCACAGCTTTTTTTCTCCTTCTTGTAATGTCTCTATTGAGGCTGGCAGATTCCCCCTGCTGCGCTCAAGGAAGCTGCACTCTTGAGAATGCATCTGAAACTTCAACTCTCCTCCTTTCTGGAGGAATATGAATGCAGCAAGAGCTAAACGGAGTCCAAGTGTCACAAACGTGCATAAACTAATCCGTCTGCACACAGCGCAACACAACACAACACAGCAGAGAGGGAGTGATAGTAAGTGAGTGAGATAGAAAAGAGCCAGCACACACACACACACACACACACACACACACACACACACACAAACATACGGACACACACGCGCATGCACACCCATGCACACACACACACACACACACACACACAACCACAACTTGTGTGTGTCTTCTCTCATCACATATTATATCAGTCTGGATGTTTTCTCCTAAGCACTGTAATGGGATATAAACAGACTGGGTAGAACACTTCCACTCGTTTAGCTCTCTAACATCAGCAGGGAAGAAGGAGGAGGAGGAGGAGGAAGGAAACTGAGAAGTGTGACCAACAGCATTTGGTCTCGCTCAAGGAGTGGCCCCCCCGCACGCCGACCCACAATGCATTTGTCACACTGCCAGTCTCCGTCCCACCTTAATGGCCGCTTAGTCACAAACACTCCTCGACGTCATCATCCTCCTACTACAGGAGAGAGCAGTCCAGAGGAGTCCACTACTGGCAGGAGGACACAGAGAGAGTGAGAGAGAGAGAGAGAAGAAAAACAGACAGAAATATAGCTGCAAGCAGCAATGAGGGGGCCAAGCAGGCAGTTCAGCAGTCCAGAAGTCCAGATTTGCCATGCAACTCACAGGGGCCCCCCAAGGCTGCGTGCTCAGTCCGCTGCTCTTCACCCTGCTGACGCATGACTGCACTGCAACCTACAGCAACAATCACATAGTGAAATTTGCTGACGACACAACTCTGGTGGGTCTCATCACTAAGGGCGACGAGACTCAATACAGGTTGGAGGTCGACTATCTGACCACGTGGTGCAGGGACAACAACCTCCTGCTGAACGCCAGCAAGACCAAAGAGATTGTTGTTGACTTCGGAGAGGTCACACCCAACACCTGCCACTGACCATCGACGGTGCTGTGGTGGAGAGAGCGAGCAGCACCAAATTCCTGGGGGTGCACATCAGTGAAGACCTCTCCTGACCACCAACACTGCATCACTGGCTTAAGAGAGCTCAGCGCCGCCTGTACTTCCTCCTATGAAACTCAGGCGAGCAAGTGCTCCACCAGCCATCATGACCACATTCTACCGAGGCACCATTGAGAGCATCCCTCCAGCTGTATCGCCGTGTGGGGCGGAAGCTGCACTGAATACAACAGGAAAGCCCTGCAGCGCATAGTGAACACAGCTGGAAGGATTATTGGTGCTTCTCCCCTCCCTGAAGGACATTTACACCACCCACCTCACCCAGAAGGCGACCAAAATTGTGAGTGATGCAAGTCACCCCCGCCACAATCTGTTTGATCTACTGCCCTCTGGGAAGAGGTACAGAAGCCTGCGCTCCCTGCACTACCAGACTCACCAACAGCTTCATACACCAAGCTGTAAGGATGCTGAACTCTCTCCCTCCTCTCCCCCCTCCACCCTCAGCTACATAACATCCTGGACATTGGACCCAAAATGGCCACCTGCACTACTCCACTTGCACATTTGCACACTTGTACACTTTACAACTTGGTGTTGTTGTCTTGAAAACACAACACTTCTGCTGCTCTTACATAACTTGCACCACTATGCGACTTTCTTTCTTACTTAGGTCAAACAGAACTACCCAAGCCTTTTATTGGCCTGACTTTGCACTAGTATTTTATTGACTGTCTATGCACAATTTCAACCAAATTTTGCTGCTCTTATTTTTTCATTATTATATGTGCCCTCTTATTTACTTATTTACTTACTTTTTTGTTTACTTGAATGTTATGTTTGTCTGTGGACCTAAATTGGCAAAATATGTCTTGTCTTCACCGTGGGATAGTGAAGAAACGTAATTTCGATCTCTTTGTATGTCTGGAACATGTGAAGAAATTGACAATAAAGCTGACTTTGACTTTGACTTTGAACTCAATGCCGTGGCATCAGGCATATAGCATTAAGCAGTCACAACAAGTTCCATGTCAAACAACCCAAGATTGGCTGAGTTACAAGGTCAAGTTTCACATCAAAACATAACTGATTTTGTGTGGCTGAACCAGGGCTGAGTGTTGCCGCCCCTCACCCAGCCAACCCACGCCAAGAATCGCCCTGCCCGCCCCACCGTTTCCCACCCTTGCACGACGCATTAGAATTAACTGGATGGAACTCGCTGTCAACAGTTTCACATCAAAAATAAAAGATCGATTGAGATATGATCATGCTTGCTGTGATTTCAATGCCCCAATAGAGGTCAAAGGTCACCAAATTATTTGTGCATCATCAGGATGAACCAGACGGTTCTATGGGCTGCCATTGACCTCCATTGCAGAATAATACAGCAACTACAGGCCAAAATACATTTTTGCCAATTCCAGAGCCCCTCAGAGGTCAAAGGTCACCAAATTTCTTGAGCGTCCTCCTGGTGGGTCCTGAGGACCATGTACTAAGTTTGGTTTTGATACATGAAAGCGTTGCTGAGATATGAGCTCACTTCCTGTTTGGCGGCTTTGCCGCAAATTTCGATTGGCTGTTACAGGCGAACGCTTCTGTCAATCGTTCCAGAAAATTAAACACTGATAAGGCAAGGTCTGAGGATGGTCTGAGCCAATTTTAGTGAAAATCAGATAAAATTTGTGACCAGTGAAAACTTTTACGTGTTTTTGATTAAATTCAATATGGCGGCCGAATCAATTATGTTGACATCACAAGTTGGCCTGGGTCAGCCTAAGGACATCCAAAAGTACTACCAGACACCACTAGTATGTTTTAATTCCAAACACATCAACAGCTACAGGCCAAAATGCATTTTCGCTAATTACAGCGCCCCCTAGAGGTCAAAGGTCACCATTTTTTTGAGTGCTCTACAGATGGGGATATAAGTCCATGTACTAAGTTTGGTTATGACAGATGAAAGGGTTGCTGAGATATGAGCTCACTTCCTGTTTGCGGGCCGCCGATATTTCGATTGGTTGTTACTGGCGAACGGTTTTAGTTCGAAGACAAAATCGATAACTTTTGTGCGGATTAGTCTGAAGATCATATGTATTAAGTTTCGTTAAAATCGGACAAACTATGTGAGGCGTGAAACTTTAGTTTCACTTTCGATAAAATCCAATATGGCGGAAAATCCATCATGGCGGAAAATGACGTCATAGGATGCGTTGAACTCGGCTTGGTCCAAGGATTACAACGATACCACATTTTTGACAATCGGCCATACGGGTCAAAAGTTACGTGCGCGGAAGCACATCCAACTTTGGCCTGTTGGTGGCGCTAGAGTGCTTGAGTTGCCATCATGAAACTTGGTGACATTAATCATGGTACTGTTCCTAATAAGTGTGCCAAATTTCACAACTTTTTACCAGACGGTTCTATGGGCTGCCATTGACTTCCATGGCGGAAGAAAGTATAATAATAAGAAATCATAGAATCACAATGGGTGCCTTCGCAGCTTCGCTGCTTGGCCCCCAATGAGAGAGAAAGGCAAGAGAAAGGGGAGAAAGAGGAAGGGAAGGATATTGGGAAGGAAGCACACACACACACACACACACACACACACACACACACACACACACACACACACACACACACACACACATACACACATGCACGTGTGTGTGCTCCTCTTGTTTTGGGAAAAACCTGCTCGCCGCTGGCTGCCGCAGTCTCCGGAGAGATAAAAGGGGCTTTGACATGAAACAAAACATGAAAAAGATGACAAAAAATAAAAGAAAGTAGAAGAGCCCATAAGAGAAAAAAACAATGTGGTGTGCTATGCACCATGAAGGGATTCCTCAGGTAAGGGCAAAGCAGGCCTGTTTCCTCTGAGAGAGACAGAAAGAGGGAGAGAGAAAGAAAGAGAGAGAGGGAGAGAGAGAGGGAGGGAGAGAGAGCAAGAGAGAGCACGAGAGGGAAAGAGAGAGAGAGAGAAAGAGAGAGAGAGAGAGAGAGAGAGAGAGAGAGAGAGGGGGCTTATGGGGAGGAAGCGACCCTTTGTTGTCTACGCTGTAGTCCAGACACTTTGCACATAATCTGTCCATTAATTTTCCACTCAACTGACACTGGCACATACAAAACTACATCTGACACAGAAGCTGTAGGATGAAAGGAGCTCTGATACTCTAGGACTCATATCATCTCTGATTCTGAAGACAGTGACTAATAGACACAGAGAGACGCACTGTCTCTGTGTTGTGTGTGTGTGTGTGTGTGTGGTGTGTGTGTGTGTTTGCAGTGCAGGTGAGCTCAGGTGTGTATGTGCGTAATGTGCCTAATGAAGACCAGAGAGAGGGTGTTGTGTAGGCAACTCTCTGACGTAAAACTGATGTAAAACTCAAGGGCAGGAATCACTGGAGTCTCACTGTCAACACATGATGAAAAGCAGGAGAGAAGAGAGCAGCATAAAAACTTTAATCACAATTTAAAACTGCCTCAAGACAGAGACTGAGACACACACACACACACACACACACCTCTGCAGAGATGAAAGTGGTCTTTTGTGTGTCACCAGACATGACAAGCCTCTTATTTATGCCTTTTTTGGGTTTAGCTGCATCTCTTTTGAATGCCATTTCAGCATCACCGGTTTCTCCCCCTCAGCTTGAAGCGATGCCATTTCAGCACCTCTGTCTCATCTCCGCTGTTTGCTGTTCCCTCATGTGATGTGTCCCCATTTCATGCACTCTTCCCTCTCAGTCTTCCCTCTCTCATCCTTTATTACCCCTTATTCAGTCTGTTCTTATTTAAGAAATGCATCTCCTGGTGTTCCCTTGCTCTCTCATTTTTATATTCTCATATTCTCCAGTGTTTCCCACAGAACTGAATTCTAGTTGTGGGGTTAGGTTTGCAGAATTAACTTGAATTCAACAGTTTTTAACAAATTAGCATAGCGTGGTTATGATGAACCAGATTTAAGCACAACCTGGAAAATCATTGTGTGGTGGTCAATGTTGATATTGCGGTGGGCCGCCACAAATAAGCACTGTTCTCATTCTCATGTCATATTCTAGTCGTTTTTGGTGACGTAGCTCTTCTCTTCTCTCTGTCCCAGATGAGACTGGCCGCGTGAGGCAGAGCGTGGACCTGGAGAACACGCTGTCGCAGCAGATCTCCGATGTGGTCAAGCAGCCGGCCTTTATTGCCGGCATCGGCGCCGCCTGCTGGATCATCCTCATGGTGTTCAGCATCTGGCTGTACCGCCACCGCAAGAAGAGGAGCGGCCTCAGCAGCAGCTACGCCGGCATTCGCAAGGGTCAGTCTCACTCACCGCGCACTCAGCGGCCACTGGCCAGCAGAGCTAGCGCCTGATAGTGGAGCAGAGGGATCCAGTTTCTTACCATAATTTCCCAACTATTAGCCACGGTTTATACATTGATTTTGCAAAAATGTCTTTAACTATGAGGTTAATACACGGGGGCAGTTAATATGGTGTTAACATGGTTTTGTTTCTTTTAACTTGCATAAAACACTGTCCTGCAGCTTATACACAATGTGGCTAATACACAGGATATTACTGTAGAATGTTTTTTTTTTATGCTGGTGGGATTTGTTTTAGTAGGCCACATGCTATAGTAGAGAAATTAGTTTTAGCAGAGGATGTTCTGTAATGGAAGAATTCATATTGTTCTATAATGGAGGCATTCATTTATAAGAGCATGTGCTGGAGGTAAAGGGTAGAGAGAGAAGGTGCCGTGGCACAGGAGAGTTACAATGCTGTGGCGCTCCGTAAGCTACCAGCCCATTTGCAGCCTTCATACATCCTACAGACTTCCACCAAGCTCCAACAAGCCTCTGTTCCCAGCACTTCTACATCCATTATGCCCCAGTCTTTCTGCACAACTCCAGTATGTCTCAGTCTTTGTGTACAACCCCCTCACCTAACACACACACACACACACACACACACACACACACACACACACACACACACACAGACTCTCTCACACCCACTGAGCTTCACACTCCATCGCTCTAGGTCACACACAGGGATGCAGGAGCACCCGGGGAAGAGAACCATAAAAATGGGCTTCAGTGACAAGTTTTCAAAACAAGCCTTTTGAAAAAAAAAGAAATGTGAGTGAGAGACTGCGAGCAAGAGAGAGAGCTTGAATAGAGTGCCTCTATTCCCTTTCATTTTCTCTGCCCACTCCAATCCACCAAGGTTACGTTTGAAGTGTGTGTGTGTGTGTGTGTGTGTGTGTGTGTGTGTGTGTGTGTGTGTGTGCCGACGCACTTCCCAAAGTCTGCCAGTCGAGCTAGAGGGAGAGGGAGAGAGAAAGAGAGATGCGGTGTCAAGCTGTGAGCCTCTGACTCAAAACAAGGACACATCAACCATTCAGCAGCTTCAAACTTACCTTGCACTCAACCATTTTTTAAAGGAGTTACACTTAGAGAATAAACTTGACGGTGTGTTGGATGTGCTTTAGCCTGGTGTTGCTGTGTGTGCATTCATGTGTTTGTGTGTGTGTGATTATGTGTATGTGTATGTGTGCATGTGCATGTGTATGAGTGCACACGTGTATGTGTGCCTTTGTTCACGAGTGTGTGTGTGTATGTGTGCACCCATTGTGTGTGTGTGTGTGTGTGTGTGTGTGTGTGTGTGTGTGTGTGTGTGTATGTGTATGTTTGTGTGTGTTTTAAGAACGGATTGTGCGGCTTCTTTGCACGACTTCTGGAGGATTGACGGGCTTTTTATGCCCTCCACAGCCCGTGCCCACAACAGTGCAGAGAGCCAGAGAGCTGCTATTACCAGGGGTGTTGTGTTCTTTCCACATGCCTGCCATAATGCTAAGCTCCAGGCAACCCAGCGAGTGCCGCTGGCACCGCCACCGCACTTCCAACCCCTCCATCACACACACACACACACACACACACACACACACACACACACACACACACACACACACACACACACACACACACACACACACACACACATATCACTCCTGCTCTACAGCACGCTTTAAAAGGCATATTATAATGCTTGAAATGGCAGGGTGGCAAAGCGCTGAATGTTTGATTTGATTGCTTGTGAAAAAAATAGCATGGGGAACAGGAAAGTGCCTTACAGTTAAAGAGGTTGGATATTGTGTGACATTGGAGTGGAGACAGTAATGACGTGAAGTTTTTTTTTTTTTTTTTCAAAAGTTTTTTCGTTTTTTTTTTTGCTGTTTGTCTTTATGTATGTAGTTCATCAATTTAGCCGCTCCATCAGTGAGAATCGTAGAGAATTCTCTGGAAATGTCTCCCATTCTCACAAAGCCAAAAGTAGCGATGTTGAGGTTTTTTCTTTTTTCTCTCAGTGAGCTGTGGGCTGAGTTTACATGTTAGTGTTTGCTGCCAGAGCATTCACAGGATATTATTTATGTGCTTGCGTTGCGGCTTTGTTTGCAAAAACATTTTTCTTTACTGTAACCACACAGCATTTTTTTTTCTTGGGCGTGCTACTTCAGTTGCCTCCCTTCCTCCTCCTCCTCCTCCTCCTCCTCCTCCTCTTTAGCATTTGCTTTGAGGACGGTTGGTTGTGCAGTCGCATGCTTACCCCGCGTCTGCCCCTGCTGGGCTCAGAGCGGTCAGCCTGAGGGCTGGCCAGCCCCACTGGCCATCCTCTCGACTAGCACAAAGGTCTGTGGTATTTTTAAACCTGTGCAACCTGCCATTTTCAAATGCCTTTCGGCCTCGGCGAGGACCGGTCGTGCCATGACGGAGGCCGCCCTCTGTGGCTAACCTGGCGAACTGGCCGCTAACCTCCAGAGGCCTACGTGGGGGGTGCGGACATCCCTGTCCTGCTGAGTCCTGTGCTATGCCATGCGTTGGCGTGGCTTTTGATTCCCCCCCCCCAGTGGCCGTCTGTCGCCACGGCGGGTGGAATATGTTCCTGTCCACCCCCCAACCCCCTCCTCCTCTCTGCCGACACACACTTGAAAGCCTGTGTGAAAGGCCAGAGGGCAGTGTGTGTGTGTGTGCGTGTGTGTGTTTGTGACAGATTGTGTCTTGTGGAGGGAAACCACATGAAGAGAGAGCGCTCTCCCCAGCTGGAGTGGGCTCAAGAGGCCAAAGTGGTGCTGAGGGCACCCACACGTTTCCAGTTTCCTGTGCTCCATGGGAATCTCTGCACACCCTTGAAACGTGTGTGTGTGTGTGTGTGCATGTTTGAGCGTGCCGTTGTTTATAAGTATGTATGTGCTCTATCGGTCTATAGTTGTAAAAATGATTGGTTCTATGCATGATTGCACCTGCATGGTATAGGTTTTTTGTGCATGTGCGTACGTGTTTGTGTGCGTGTGCGCACACGTCTCTTTGTGTGACTTGAGCCTCTGCCAGGGAGCCTTACAGCAACAGGAGATGAGTGGAGCTGACATTCTGTTGTCGCCACGGTAATTTGATTTGTTTATTTTCATAAGGTGGAACATATCCGACGTGAGACCTGGCATGGCGCCCCGCCTGCCTGCCTTCTAAGCTGACGCTCCTAAGATAAACCCATCAGATGCCCACCCCTGTTAGGCTCATCTCCGTACACTTGTGCACTTAAAAAGCAGTGCCAAGCACACACCCAAACAAACAAACAAGCAACAGATAAACAGGGAAACATATGACATTTTCCGTCATAACAGATTTAGTTACTTTCCCCTTAGACCTGTTCAAATGAAAAGTTGAGACCGCTTCACAGACAACACAGCTGGGGTACGGTGTTGATGCCAACAACTTAAAGGCCAGAGGGGATTTATTGTAATCTTCATTCAGTGGAACTCTTACTGAAAAGGCCAACAACACACCCTTTCTGTTAGAAGACAGGTCTAATTTTGCCCTGCAGGGAAGTCTTTTATTGAGAAGAAGTGGATAAATGGCTTAATGGTTGTGAAAGAGATACACTGTGTGTGTGTGTGTGTGATTGGTACAAACTCTGTGGCATGTGTTTGTCTACGCATGTACTATAACACATGCCTTGAATTCTAAAGTGTGACCTGAAAGGGCATGTTTGTATTGTGTGTGTGTGTGTGTATGCAGTATATGTCATTTTTGCATCTTTATGTCTTTTAGCGCACTTAAACCTGTATTTTGAATGTGTATGTGTTTTGTTTATGTGTGTGTGTGCATGTGTGTATGTCTGTGCACGCACATGCATGTGTGTGTTTTGACCCCTAGCCCAACAGGCATCAGACGGCCTGGGTCTGAGCTGGAAGGGGAGGCTGACCGCACGACTTGCCCTCCCCAGCAGGGGTGAGCCGCTCTCGGGCTAGAGTGAGGGAAGACAGGGGGTGGGGTGGGTAGAGTGGATTGGATTGAAATGGATGGGGAGGGGGGACTTAGAAGCAGAACAGTGAGAAGCAGAAGCATTCAAAGACAGAGTCAGTAAAAAGGCACAAGAAGAACAGAAACAATGGAAGAAAATGAGCAATAAAGCTATCATCTTCCTTTGAAGGCAGCATAAAAACGGTATTTTTTTTTTTTTATATTTTGGCTGAATGTGAGTTTCTTTTTCCTGCAGGGGCTTGTGTTTTTTAGAGCACATTGAAGTAGAAATGCTCTCTCTCCCTCTCTCTCTCTCTCTCTCCCTCTCTCTCTCCTGCGTCCTCAGGAGGCTCATAAATACTAGCTAGCTGAGAGGTAGATGAAAATGGACAGCACACAGTGGAGTTGGGTTGGGCTCAGAACAGAACGAGCGTGGCCAGAATATGGTTGTGGGTTTTACTGAATACTGAGTAAGATAATGCTCCAAACAAATGAATTAATTATTCTTCCTTTCTCTTTCTTTCCTTCCTTCATCCTTTCTCTCTTTCTCTCCTGGTTTGAATGGCCTGGTTGGATCTGCAGTGCCTTCCTTCACGTTCACTCCCACAGGTAAGAGCTCTGGTCACCTCTGACCTTCTGACCTCCAGAGGCCACCTGTTGCGTTGTTATGGGAACAGAGGCAGTCGAAATGTAAATAATACCATTCACAGAAATACACTGGCAAGATGAAGGCCAATATTGTTGTCCAAGGCCTCTCATGACCCTGAAAATATCACCACCAACTGTTGCTCCCAAAACATACACTGGAATGTTACTGTACTGCACATCAAGAAAATAAAAACATAACACAGAAAAAAATGTTCACTAGATTTTGGACAGTTCTTCTTGTCCTGGCAACACTCGTCCTATTAAATTAATCCATCTGTTGAGCTTGTTTATGAGAGACGTCCTTGCTTTGGATGAGTTCTTGCGTAAGGCCTTGGCACCGGTTTCCCATGTGAAGCCTGAGGCGCGTCCCCCGTCCCTCCCAGTGTGGGGATGAGAGTTAGTGGAGGCCGTGTCAGTGTCCTCCAGCTCCCCAGTGCCTGCAACCAGCAGCAGCAGCCCCAGATATCCAGCAGCCTGACAGCCAACAGCTGCTGCCTCTCTCGCTCTCTGGCTCTCTCTGTCAGAGATACGCTCCCACAAGAGAGGCCGTGTGTGGTTCAGCCTTGATCAAAGCTCCTTGCCGCCTTCCTGACGTTGTTCCCCCCCTCCTCCCATACCACCCCACACCACCCCTAGATGGACTCACACAGGGTAACGCTCAAAGAGTGCCCCAATTAGAGGGCAATAGCGGGCAAGAGAATGTTCTTCTCTGTGTAGCGGAGGTGACCCTAATCTGAGCCATCTGTGAGAAAGTCAGGACCCTTAGAAACCTCCACTGTCATTTTACAGATGTCCTTTTTTTGGATCGGTTTGATCATCTTAATCCCTGTCTCTTGTCATCTTCTCATCACTCATTCCTACCTCCCATATATGTGTGTGTGTGTGTGTGTGTGTGAGTGAGAGAGAGAGAGAGAGGAGTGTGAGATGTGTATAAATGTGCAGAGAGGATGAGATGCCAGGAGCGGAATAAAGTGCGCTCACTCCCGGGCCAAGGCTGTCTGCTCCCTCCCAGGGCACGTGGAGAGGAACGTAGACTAGGCAGGCAGGAAAAGCCTGATGCAATCCAACAGAAATACTAATATCCAGTCCCTGCTCAAGCTCTCCATACACCATGTGTTATTTTTATTTAGTCTGTCTATGTGAGTGGGTCCTGTGTGTGTGTGTGTGTGTGAGAGAGAGAGCATTTCTTTCCATATTTGAAAGAAATAAACATCATTTTTTACTGGAAAACCATGCGAAATATGAGCCGTCTCCAACTTCCTGTTTGGAGACATGGTGCAGGAGGAAAAGAGAGGGAGAGGTTGAGAAGAGAGAGAGAGAAGAGGAGGGGAGTACCCCCTCCCGCACAGAGAGAAGATAGTAATTAAAGTTGGAGTTTATCTCACTGCCTCACACCGGCAGCTTAAGGCTCCCAGAAAGGGTCCAACTTCCAGCGCATTGTGCTTCAAACACGCCTCAGCCATGCCAGGAGACCAAAGCACTGTACAGCCTCCCCCTAAGCTCCTTACACGTACATACATACACACACACACACAAATACGCACACCTTTATCCTGGTCCTGCCAGGGAGGAGTCAGACTCTTATGTTTGACACACACAGAGACACACACACACAAGCATACATAGACGCACACACATACAGTACACACACACAAGCATACATAGACGCGCACACACACACACACACACACACACACACACGCACACAAAAACATGCTCAAACCGTCTCTCACTCCAGCTTAGTGAGGGCCTCCACGCTGTTCTGCCAGTGCTTTCTTTCAAATGACTCACCTTCTCTCGTGGTCCCTGCTGGTGAAATGCAGCAGTGTGATGGTGTGTGTGTATGTGTTTTTTGGCTTCTTACGGTTGTTGTGTGTCTGTCTCTCCCCCTGCAGTGTCCTACCAGAGAGGAGGAGAGGCCGTCAGCAGTGCCGGAAGGTAAGAGGCTCACCAATGTGTTTACCAAAAGAAGTGTGTCCTTTGTGTGAGTGAGAGTGAGAGAGTGAGAGAGTGAGAGAGTGAGAGAGAGAGAGAGAGAGAGAGAGAGAGAGAGAGAGTGTGTGTGTGTCCATGTGTGGAAAAAAAAAAGGCATAGTGAGAGAAGAAGAAAAATGCATAGTGTTCGTGAGTGCAAACTGGATAGAATGTGCCGTGGAGAATGTGCTGTGTATGGCGGCGCTACCACACGAGCACCCTATTGTCACTCAGTCACGCGGTGATCAGAGCTAAATGTGACAGCCCTCTCCCTCACAAACGGCTCTTCTGGAGCCGCACGTCTACATTCGCCGGCTCTCGATGGAGACATATTACCACGGAGCCTTTCTTAACATTCACAAAGAGCGCCCCGCACCTCAAATGGCGTGCTGTCGCCGAGATTCATTCTTCATTCCAACACTGAGAGGAGTAATACATGAATACACTCTGTGGCCGAAGTCCATACAAAGTCCATTTATTCTCAGGTGACATGATGTATGAAAGGGGTTCTGGAAAGGAATGAGAAAGTGGATAGCTATGGGATAAAGAGAGAAATGGAGAGAAGAGGAAAGAAAGAAAGAAAAAACATCTGGAGAAATGTACTTTCTTTGTTTGAACACCAGGGGGAGGTCTTGCACTGGCTGAGGTTTTTGCTGGTGGGGTTCAGGATGAGAGACGTGGGTGTAGGCTTGGGAGGGGATGGTGTGGCAACAAGAGGAGGAAACAAAAGAGCCCTCCACCCATCCAACTCCACCCGACGCCACCCAACTCCACCCCATGGTGGGTGGAGTGCAGAGTGATTTGTCGACAGATAGTGGCGTAATGCCTCATCCCATTGGTAGCAGTGGGAGGGTCACCTCGCTGTCTGTGTCTACTTTGTGTGTGTGTGTGTGTGTGTGTGTGTGTGTGTGTGTGTGTGTGTGTGCGCGCGCAACCCCTCTACGTACCCTTTAATAGCACAATAAGAAGACAACGCAGGTCTGCTACACAAGCTGCTAGTTAACATTGTATGGAGCCAAGGTTCTTAGGAAGATTGTAAAAATCCACCATGTCAGACTAGATACTAGACTGTACTCCAGTGGGCTGATTGACTGGTTTCTCTACACAAAGCCTCTCTCCATCACCCCCTGTGGTTGCATAATAGGAACATAAGCAGTTAAAAATAAATGAGGCTGAGTTCTTTATGCATTCACATCGTACACAAGAGGTTTGGGAGGAGAGTTGTTATGATGTAGGTTTGAATGAGAGTTATTTGTTGAAATGCATGCCAACTGTAAGGTGCAGTTACTACATCTAGCCCAGAGCAGAGGCAGCATTTGTATTAAAATAATGCAGCAGTATTCACAGATTATATCACTGCACACTGTCTCTCCAGGACAAATATGGCCATTACTCAAAGCAGAATTGACTAACTTCCAGCTATAAATTTGATAGAAGCTATAAATGGAATAAGAAAGAATGCGGAGAGCTTGAGCCGGAGTGGTACTGAGAGAGAGGGAGAGAGGGGGGTAAGAGAGGGAAGGAGGATGTAAGAGACACAACACACTGCATCACATGCTTTGGCTTTAGTGTACTCAGGAGATTCAGCTGTTTCTGCTCAGTCTGTCACACACACACACACAGTCTCACTGCAAAGCCCGCTTGTCAGAAACAAGGAGAGCAGTCATCAGAGGCTGTCTGAGGAGAAGTAAAAGAAAGGACACGAGGGATTCTGAGAGGACAGAGATGGAGAGAGAGAGAGAGAGATAGAGATGGAGACACGAAGAGAGAGACTGGCTCTCTTTTTTTTTTCTCTTTTTTTCAATCTCGTAAGCCGAGTGGATTCACACACACTTACAACTTCACTTACTTGATCTGAGTTTTGTTCAGTTTGTTCACTTCTCTCTCGGCAGTCCCCTCGAGTTCTACTTTCGCTCTCGCTGTGCCTCACGTTGACTTTCTCTGCCTTGCACATGCACACACACACACACACACACACACACACACTCTAAACACTAGACATACACACACACTGCACACTTCTCAGAAATCTTGATATCTTGTTTACACTTGCAGAGGAGATCACAGCAATCGTCCCTGACATCCAAGCACCCACTCACTGAACTCTCTTGCTTCCGTGCTGACACTCCTGACATTGCGCATCTCTCTACTCTTCTCTCTCACTCTCTCTCTCCCTCTCCCTCTCTCTATCTTTCCCTCACTCTATCCGTCCATCTCTCCATTTTCTATCTCTGTCTCACAATCTTTCTCTCCTAGCTATCTTCCTAATACACATACCCACATGCGTACACAAGCTCGTGGTGATGTGAATGGAAGTCTGATGCTTATATGGCGCTCAGCAAATTAGTGCCGCTGGGCTGCAAGCAAATCAGGCACAATTTATCAACTTAACATGGATCTCAGCTAATGTGGAGAGAGAGAGAGAGAGAGAGAGAGAGAGAGAGAGAGAGGCCTCTGGAATAAACGTACAGCCCATGGTTAACACAGAGAGGAGTGCTGGGGGACTTTTGCACGTCCAGGCCCAGTTGTGGGTGAAATCAGAGCGGTGGCCTAATGACCATGGCTGCCTGCACTCTGAAAAACACAGCAGTGTACTCCTGTGTGAGGCGAGGCAGTGCCCTCTGTATGACCTCTGTGTGCCACTAGAGCTGCCACCATCAGCATTCCTGTGCATATGTTTGACGTGTGTTGATTATGTATTATTATTATATGAAATGATTGAGCTCGAGTGGGAATTAGAATGTGATTGTGGTGTCTGCACATTCGGTTCTAAATGTAAACATGAATGAAGTCGATGACAGGCCCTTACACTCTGTCTTTCTCCTTCCTCTTTCCCCTTGTGTTTGGCCAGGCCGGGGCTGCTGAACATGGGGGAGCCGGCGTCTCAGCCGTGGTTGGCGGACACCTGGCCCAACAGCTGCTCCAGCCACAACGACTGCAGCATCAACTGCTGCACCTCCGGCCAAGGCAACAGCGACAGCAACCTGGCCACCTACAGCCGTCCCGGTGAGTCTGTGCACTGCGGCTCTGCACGCGGGCCTCCACAAGACCTATGCAAATATACAGCCTTGTGTGTGTGTGTGTGTGTGGTGTATGTAAGTGTGTGTGTGTGTGTGGTGTGTGTGTGTGTGATTTGTTGGAGGTTACGGCGGGGTTGGTTTGGACAGGAAGTGAGCCAGAGCTCAGGGAGGAAGAGGGGGCTTATGGGTCCCACTCCAGCCGCTAATCGAATTGCTGCGCTGATTTCCATACTGTTGTTATAGCCCTAAATGCAATTTCCCCTAAGTGCTCAGTTATTTAAGAAATGTGTCTCAGCCGAAAGAGGTCAGGACAGACCAGGCAACCACTGCCAGAGACAGAGAGAGGCGGGTATGCATGTGTACCTGGAAGCTGTACATACTCTCAGATGGATGGATAGAACTAAGATAGATGGATAGAACTAAGACTAAGAGAGGAAGGAGAAAATCAGTGTGTGCGTGTTGTGGGAGAGGTGTTGTGGAGGTGTGATAGTGAAAGACAAGTAGGCTAGGGTATCGAGGGAGGAATGAAGCAGTCTGGAAGATGGACAGAATGAGGGAGGGTGAGAGCGATTGAGCAGGGGAGAGAGTTATGGTGTACCTCCAGGTGGCCCTTTCGTTTAGTCAGCAGTAATTTTGCAAACAAAAGGGAGTTAGTTTGGCTCAGAAGTCCCTTGGCAGCCAGAGAGAGAGAGAAGAGAGAGAGAAAAAGGGGAGAGAGAGGGAGGGAGAGGAGGAAAAAGAGAAAGGGAGAGAAAGAGAGACGCATAGCACAAAAGGCCAAGTGGTTGCAATCTGGACAGTATGCAACACGGTTCTGGAAGCCAGAGAGGAGCGATTGAGCCCCTGGGATTGACTGAAGGTGAACGTGTAGGTTATGTACAGTAATGGGACACCCCGCTTGTCCTCCCCCTCCTCTCAGCGTGGCCAGTTTGGGTCATCTCTCCCTCTGTGAGATGGAGGGATAGAGAGCTCTACCTCCCTGGCAGCGGTCTGTACTACATACTTATTGTCCGGTTCAGTGGCTACCTCCCTCTGTGCACCACTACTCAATAGCATCTCCACATGTCTCCTGGTCCCCGCTGCTGAGTTTTTCTGAACTTTTCCACTTTGTGTGTGTGTGTGTGTGTGTGTGTGTGTGTGTGTGTGTGTGTGTGTGTGTGTGTGTGTGTGTATGTGTGTATCTGTGTGTCTTTGTGTGTGTGTGAGTTACTAAGTATGCGTTTGTGTGGGTGGGCTCACTGAGGTGTGTGTGGGTGTGTGTGTGCGGGATAACACACTTACTGCCATCCTCACTCACAGCGTGACACCCTATGCTAAAAGACGTCTTAAAGGGCTTTTGCAGACGTCTGTTTTTTGGGCCAGTCCCTTTGCAGACTTCTTCCAGTGGTTTCATCCGGATCACAGTCTAGGTGCCGTCTACCGCTAGAGAGGATTTCTACAGTTTCTGGGGTTTTTTAAAAAGAGAGATCTGTGTTTGACGTTGGACCGTGTCTCTGTAGACATGTCTCTTTGAAGTGCATACATCTCCTGAGTTGAGTTTGGGCAGGCTGGAAGGCTTTGAGGAGCAACCTGCTCTGTGTTCTTCCTCCCATGGCTCTTTCTGTCTTGTCCTCTAGTCCTTTACTGCTGGGCTACTGTCTTCATCCCCCCCCCCCACCTCTCCCACCGCCGCCAGAGGATTTGAATATTTTATGAGGGCAGAAAATTGGATCTGTCAGGCCGGGCGCGTTCTTTACGGCGAGACATGGCACCCGCACCGCACCACTCCCTCCCCGCTCCGCTCCGTTCCTCTCTCTCCCCTCGCTCTCGCTCGCCGTCCTTTGATACGGACGTGTTCTCGCGTCCCGCCTGATGAGTGAAGCCGTCTCGCCGCTCCTGGAGAGACTGGAAGTGACACGTTGAATGAGAGTGCTGAATTATTGAGAAAGAGAGGAAGAGAAAGACAGAGAGAGCTGGAGAAATAGAGAGAGAGAGAAAGAGAGAGTGAGTGTCGTGACAACCACCCAGTGAATTGTATTACCCCTCTAGTCAGTCAGCTGCCGTAGATAATGCCTTTTTTTATTTGGGGCTGAGCGACGTGAATTTGGATTGTTAGCCGAAAGATTCGTACCTGTCTGGCTCTGAGTAAGCGCCTTCACGAGCACAGCCCCTGAGCGGACGGTGGCGATGAATTGAATCTCGTCTCAGATTAGGTCCTTCGACACGGAGCAGATGTTCCTGCTGAGTGACAGCGCAGGGGAGGAAAGGTGGGATGGGGTGGAGGGGGGTTAGTGTGGCCCCTCAGTACTCTGTTCCCCTAGTATTCTCTCCACCACCTGCTGGCTCTCATCTTTCTAGGGCTGCCCAGCTCTGCCAACACCCAATCAATCACCTCCCTCCCACAACCACCTAACCAACCCACTTCCTTAACCCCCAACCCTTTCTGTTATCCAGCCGACTGCATCGCCAACTACAACAACCAGCTGGAAAACAAGCCCACCAACCTGATGCCCCCTGAGCAGGGCATGTACGGCGAGGTGGACCTCTCCAACAAGATCAACGAGATGAAGACCTTCAACAGCCCCAACCTGAAGGACGGCCGCTTCGGGCCCGGCGGCCAGCCCACGCCCTACGCCACCACCCAGCTCATCCAGTCCAGCATCATGGGCAACAACATGAGCGGTGGCAGCGGTGGTGGAGGGGGCAGCAGCGGGGGTAACAGCGGGGGCAGTGGAGGTGGCGTGGGCATGGGGATGATGGGGGACGTGAACGAGAAACACTGCTGGAAACCCTCGCCCGCCAGCCAAAAGCAACAGCAGCAGCACCAGGACCTGAGCTCCACGCAGATGCAGTACAACATCATGGAGCAGAACAAGCTGAACAAGGGTGAGTTTTGCCAGCCCAGAGTTGGAGGCCGAGGTGGAGTTGCTACTTGTTTTTCCTTTTTCCTCCTCATTTTTTCCGCATCCTTTCATCTTCTCTCATTCCTCTCGTCTTTTTTTCCTGCCTGGGATTTGCTTGGAACTGGCTTTGTCTCGGGTCATCGGCTCATCAGGAGAGCTGCTCAGCATTCGGCATTCCTCCGCCAATCCGCTGTTTTTCTTGTCATCTACTCATCTTCCTCTGATCTGCCTTTCCCATCTGTCATCCAAACCTCTCTGTGTCTACAGAGCAGCAACTTGAGCCTTAAGAGTTCTAGCATCTCTAGTTGTGGGAGTTTCCCCCTTATCTGGAAAAGAGGAGTTGTGTGACTTGGAGGATAGGGTTTAGTGTCAGGTATCCCTGAATGTGCACTTTAGGGATAAGCTGATCTTCTAAACAAACTCCAAGCTTATCCGCCTGCAGGGAAACTGCCTTCTTTACTCAGGGCTGCTTCTTTCTTCTTTGAAAAGGTTTCAGGTTGCCTGTAACCTTGCTAATACAACATCCATCCTCCTAATATATCCTACTTTCTATGCATGCTACTGTCTCTGTACCATGTGTCATGCTAATCCCTAGCTTTAATTTCATCACTGCCACACTAACAAGCTGTCCTCATCTGACTGCTAATAGTTGTGTCTCTTCTCTCCCTGTTAGCTCGATGATAAATTGAACATCTTGTGCTCTTACTGTACTGGTATGGGTCTGTATAGTCCTGGATTCTGGGTATAATTCGTATTCAGTTGATAAGTTATGTAATTTGTCCCCCAGACCACTACAGAGGTGGAGAGAGCCCCATGCCAGCCACCATCCCCTACAACCAGGGCCCCGAACCCAGCACTGGCTCCTACAACAGCTCAGACCGCGGCACCAGCAGCACGTCAGGTGGGCCCACACTGACTACACACACCAGCACTACGGCTGAACTCACCGACTGGAATATGCATACATACTAAGATTATGAAAGTAGTTGGAAGTCTGTCTACTGTCTATACATATACAGCACAAGCCAGCAGTGGTATGATAATAACTATTTAAAAAATTGGGTTTTTCTTTTTTCTTTTTTCTTTATAGTGAACACTATGTGTAAGGCTCACATAAACTGTGGTTAGCATTTCTGCAGATATGGAACAATAGTCTGGCTAACATTGTCTTAGCTTTGTTGTGCAAGCTTTGTACATGTACATGAATTGTTTTCCTTGGCAGTTCATTATCGGTTGTTCCATTACTGTACTGTATGGGTGTTTAATCACAGTTAGCGTGCTAGACTCGCTTTCTAAATCATAATTTTTCTCAAAGGCGCTAAATCACAGCTGCGTGCTAATAGCAAATGGAGCTTTAAAAATGGTAATTTGGCCAACGCCGAGTCAAGTCGCTTCATCTTCAGGAGAAATGAAAAGGGGAGATTCCTGCAGACAAAAGGAATTCAGGGAGGAATATAAAAGCCATCCATTAAAATCCGCACAAAGTCCCATCAAAAGGTGTAGCGGAGACACACGCCACCTGGGCTGCCTCAGTCGCTGGTTAGCATGAATCCTCCTGAGATTTTATTCAAAAGGAATGAAGCACATGGTAAACAGTGTTCCATTCCCCCCCCCTCCCCCCCGTCGCTAAATCTCTGGGTCTTCCTCGTCCCGCTGCAGTTTCCCCAACAGCGCGGTGGTGTTTGGCGTCGAAAGCGTTAATTAATACAAGGCCCTTACCCCCTGCTCGCTAGGAGCCGTCATGTCAGAGCGCCCAGCGTTTGCCCCCTGCACCTCCCCCCCAACCCCCCTCACTACGTACCCCCGACAAGGACAAATGAGGCTGGCTGCAGCCAGCATGCAAGGCTGCCACCATGATGCATCTTATCTATTTTTATATTGTATTTGAAGTTCAAAGCAATTAAAACGGGGAGCCTTCCATGCGCTGGGGGCCCACAGCTCATTGCCTCTGCATTTTAATACTTTGTTGTTAATTGGCCCCTGATGTTTTTTTCCCCCTTTCTTCTCCCTTTCACTTCATCTTACTCCTCTTCTTCTGTGTTTCTTCTCCTCTCTTTTTTTTACACCTTCTTTTTTTTTTTTTTTTGGCAACTGAGAGCGTCTGGATTTGACATATGAAAAATGGATGTGTTTATTTGTCCGGTTATTTATTTATTTTTGATTACCTGCCTTTAATTACAAATTGAGAGATAATGTGCCTGGACGTTTCGCCCGGCGTCCCTAACGAGCTGGCTTCCATTAGCGGCAGGTCTCTGGAGTGTTGGCTAGTCATTTTTCATTGGTGTCTTTTTCCTCTGTCATCTCTCAAATGAACGTTGATGGCTGATGGCTGATTCAGCGTATGCCAATTTGTTTACGACATGTATTGGCGTGGATATCCTTCAAACCATAAGTGATATATTCACATGTTTTGCATATGTGTGAGTGTGTTTGTTTGCACGTGTGTGTGTCTGTGTGTGTGTGAGAGGTTATGCTTGCCCTTCTCTTACCGAATGGATCTTTTGTGTGTGTCAATAGGGAGCCAAGGCCAGAAGAAGGGAACTCGCACCCCCAAACTGCCCAAACAGAACACAATGAACTGGGCTGACCTGCTACCCCCTCCCCCTGCCAATCCCCCACCCTGTGACAAGTACTCACATCTTTCTATGGAGGAGAGGTATGCTGCCCCAATGCACAAAATGCGCACACACACACACACACACACACACACACACACGTTTCTATATAGCCTACGCATAGCCCACATCCATAGAAACGAAACACATTACATGATGTCAATCTTATTCCATTTAGCCTTGGTCAGCAATTCTCTCTAATTATGTATTATGGATATGTTTTTAGAATTGATTTTAAAGCAGGATAATATATAATCTCTCACACAGTCAAGTAGTGCTCACTAAGCAACGCTTTTGTTTTCTCCATGTGTGCAGCTACGACCAGGACATGCAATGCCCCCTACCCCCGTCCCGCATGTACCTGCAGCCGGACGACCTGGAGGAGGAGGAGGAGGACATGGAGCGGGGTCCCACTCCCCCCGTGAGGGGCGCAGCCTCGTCTCCGGCCGCCGTCTCCTACAGCCACCAGTCCACGGCCACCCTCACACCCTCCCCCCAGGAGGAGATGCAGCCCATGCTGCAGGACCCGGGGGATGGCATGGGTCAGCACGACCGCAGGTACGCCAGTGTCTTTTCACCTCCGGATGCTCGATTTGTCGTTGTTCTGTGGAACGGTGCCTCATGTTTATTTGATTGAGGTATGGAAAGAACATAGATGAGAAATAAGAGATGAGAAATTGTCATGCAACATTCATATTTTGGAATGTTAGTGTTGTGCCTTGTGTCTTAGAGACACAATTTGGTTCTATATGAATATACTCTATGGGTATGCTAAGGAGAATAAGAACATTTCTGAATGGTCCATAATAGGCAGTCCGTTACTTGGTGTTTTAAGCCCCCAACGTGGTCTTCCAGGCATCGCTGCATGAAAGGCACTAGGGTTAGGCAAGGGTTAAGGTTAGGTGCCTTGAAGTTGACGGTCGCAGCGCTGCCTTGAAGTCGACGGTGGGGGCTTAAAACACCATCGAGCAGGCAGTCCTTGCCTTGCTATTGTGTCACTGATACTGGTTGTCTCCTCAGGCGTCATGTGGTGAGCCCCCCACCCCCGCCTCGCCCACTCTCTCCCACACACACCTACGGCTACATCTCCAGCCCCCTAGCACTCGACACCGACGGCATGGAGGAGGAAGAGGAGGAGGAGGAGGACGAGGCCGAGGAGGAAGGTGACGAGACGGATGCCGAGGTGGCCAAGGTGCACCGCCACCACCGGCGCCAGCGTCCCCAGCACCACCACCAGCAACAGCAACTGCAGCACGCGCCTAACCCCCACCACCCGCACCCACACCACCAGCACCAGCACGGCCAGACCCCCCACCACCCGCACCAGCTGGCCCAGCGGAGGCTGCTGATCCCACCGCGTGGCCTGGAGCAGACGCCGGCCTCCAGCATGGGCGACCTGGAGAGCTCGGCCACAGGCTCCATGATCAACGGCTGGGGCTCGGCCTCGGAGGAGGACAACGCCTCGTCGGGCCGCTCCAGCGCCGTCAGCTCGTCCGACGGCTCCTTCTTCACCGACGCCGACTTCGCCCAGGCCGTGGCGGCCGCCGCAGAGTACGCGGGCCTCAAGGTGGCCAAGTACCCCCAGCAGCAGCAGCCACTGGATCAGCACACTGCCCCCGGAGGTGAGGAGAGGGACATGCGGGATGGAAAGACATAAACTGTAAAGGCAGTTTAGACTGACTCCAACGATGAGATATAGTTTAATTCATAATGTTAGAATACATCAAGGCACTTTACAGAGCGCAGATTGACGTAGGCTAAAAAGCTGATATTTGGTTGTTGAATGCACAATCTATGGATAATTTGGAATACTCAACAGCCAGATTTAACCGGGTGAAACTGTATCTGCCTGGGGATACGTAGTGGTAGAATTGAGTCCAATAACGCATGTGTCGGTAAAATGTTGTTTATTTCTTTTCATTTTTATGGGCCCCATCTTCTCTTTTGTGTTTTATTTTACTTTTATTAAGTGGTGTACAACTGTTTTCCTTTGTTTTGATTCGTTTTTATCGTGATGACGGTCAATGTTTGTGTGTTTTGTATAGTTTTGTTTTGAAAAAAAGCTAATATCTTTTATCTGCCCACAGCACGAAAATACCAAATGACCCCGTCAGGCCACCGTCCGAGCAGCCCTGTGTCCACTGACAGCAACATGAGCGCAGCGCTGATGCAGAAGCGGCCGCCCAAGAAACACAAGCAACCGCAGCACCTGCCCTGTCTCCCAGCCCACCACCGCCGGGAACCCTACACAGACGGTAAGACACACACACACACACACACACACACACACTCAGCCCACCTCTACTGGGAATCCTAGGTGTATACAGGTGGTGAGCTACACACACACACACACATACTGTACACTGTATGTACACACAAATATGCATAATCACACTCACACACATACACACACATAATGTACGTATAAACACACGCATACACGTAATGTACGTATACACACACACACACACGGCTGCCAGGCCCTAATTCTCCTCCACTCTCCTCCGTCTCAGTTGGCACCAGGCTATTATTCTCCTCCTCAGTGCTCCATTCCACCACGGAGTTTGATTCTAATCGGCTCTGTTCTACCCCTTTGTGTCCTGCCGCTGTAAGCTCTCATTCCGAGTGACTTGTCTCTCGCCGGTCTCAGTGAGACGAGGCCGAGAACGGTCATCTGTGCCATTATTGGCTCACAAAGGAAGTACCGGCGAGGAGCAAGCTGGACCAGGCTCTTTGGGGGCCTTCGTTTTATCTTTTTCATTAAGATGGGCCCGATGCCTGGAGCGGCTGTGACAGCCGGGGATAGTCGCTGGCGCACCGCAGCTTCTGATTGTGTCCTCACTGAGGTTTTTTTTTTTTTGGGAGGGAGGTTGAGCTGGAGAGGTGAGCAGGTTATGAAAGCCTCATAGATCAAGCCTCTGTCAGGCCCCCCGACCCGACCCTCTGCCCCCCCCCAATCCCTTTTCTCTCGCAGATCCTCCAGTGATGGGAGAGGAGGGTGACATAGCCCGGGAGTATGTGGAGACGAAGAGTGTATTACCCCTGTGTGTGTGTGTGTGTGTGTGTGTGTGTGTGTGTGGCGCATCTTAACTCAGTGATTTAATCATCTCCTTGGCATCACTTCTAATCTATGGTGGTGCTGAGCAGGCAGGAGGGAGTGTGGGATTGGCTGTGCATATCAGTGTGTGTGTGTGTGTGTGTGTGTGAGTGAGAGAGAGCACACATGTGCAGGGTCTCAGGGGACCCCTGTCCTAGCCTATCTGCTGACACTCTGGCTTCTTCCAGCCCCAGCTACTAATGAAATTGCCCCTGAAGCTCTGGCCTTTTATTGAAGTGCCATCTCCACCCCTCCACCCCCGCCTTTAAGAGCCAGATAGACACAAAACAGCAGTCTGCACAGAGAGCAAATATAAACCAGCCATGTCCTCTGTGTGTGTGTGTGTGCGGTGAGAGAACCAGACAGATAGAATTCGTCTGTTTTTCGTCCTTCTGTGTTGACATGAAGATCTGATGTCTACACAGAGTAGGCCGGCTATATTACCTTCATTTTGTGTGATCTCCTCCCACCCTGTGATCTCTGCATCCCCTCTCTCCCACCCCTTGCTCCTGTGTAACAACTCTTCAGCACAGAGGATGGATTTGTTTTGTCTTCCGCTGCCTGAAAACTTGCCACTTGCCACTCCATTGCTTGTCCTACTACAGTACAAATGCGTGAACGTACAATATAGGAAGAGGA
>NC_063203.1:19489033-19536533 GCF_017589495.1 Alosa alosa | reverse complement strand
GGAATAAAAAAGGCAAAACAAAAAATAATAAAGAAAAAAATAATCAAACATTTTGGCATCCCGTGTCATCTTTCAAGAACAATGCTTGGATTCATGCTGGCAACAGATAGACCCATGCCATAGAAAAAATGTTTTTTTGGAATTTACAGTGTTTATCAGACTGTTATTTCCAAATGAATGATTATAAATACTCAGAGCTAGGTATAAGAATATGCTGAAACTGAAGTCCATTTGGTAAATTTCAGTGCTGGGTGCCAAAAAGTATCTACCAAACATAAAATCATGTCTTAATATCCACCCTCTACTGGACACAAAATCTTAATTATTCGCTACAGCTTGCGTCGCGTAAATGAACAACACCTTAATGCAGCAACATGTCACTCCCCGCAACACTTCAGTGGCTTGTCAGACAACAAGTAACGACGATGCCATCTCTGGAATGCCACAATCTGTCACTGTAATGGCGGAGGGGAAAACCCTGACGGGTGACATTACTTTTATTGACCTTTTTATCATGGGCCTAATGGAAAAGCATTGCAGTTGTTCAGCCCAATGTTTCAGTGCCCATCAAATTTTAATATAAAATCCATTTGCACTCAAAGGCCACAATCTACTGCTAATAATGGCATCGGGTAATGACTTTTCGAGGCAAAAAGACAATGTTTCCTCCTGCAGTCTAGTCTAGAGTGCTGTTCTAATTGGTGCTGCCTGGTCCAATTGGTGAAATTTTCAATTCTTGCGCTGTTTTTTTTTTTGCTGCTGCCATGTCAAAATCTGGCAGGTCTAATCAGACTTATTTTGACTGTGCTTATCTTAAACTGTTAAGTCAAAGCAATGCTTAGTCTGCTAGATCAGGGGTTCCCAAACTTTTCCACGACAAGGCCCCCCAAATACCACTAGGTTCTGGCCAAGGACCCCCTTGATGTGTTATTAAACCCATCAACAATACTACGGCAAATGTAAAAATACATTAAGCTAATCCTAATAATTATTTTAGCCACCAGCACTTCGCGATGGAGCACACAGTGTGTAAAAATTGCATTTCTAAAGGGCTTTCTGCTATATGAGAGCTATCACTTTACTATTATTCCCAGTCATTATCATGAAAAATATAATGTTCAGATATGCGACAAATTATTCTAATGGCATTGTATAACAACCCTCATAGTAAAAGGTATATTTTACATTTTTCAAATGCATTTATTTTTTATTTTTCCTTCCAACTTGCTGAGGCCCCCCTGGCACCCGCTCACGGCCCCCACTTTGAAAACCACTGTGCTAGATAACAGTAATGTGTGGGGAGTGCTGGAGTGTGTGGGTGTCTTAAAATATTTGAAGAGATAGCTAATGTTCCGGTTTATTACACATACACATTCTTGTCTTAAAAACAGACCTCACCTTTGGGAAACTTTCCAAACCATTGCTTTCATGAATGTGTGCACACGCACACACACACTGTGGTACACATACTTAAACTTCTTAGATTTGGCATGAAAGGCCACAATCTCTGCCGTCTCTAATGAAAGTGAATGATTCTGAGGAATGGTCTGTCCTGTAGGAGCAATTGCAGTGTCTTAGTCAGTCATTCAGATCAAATGCACATCTGCTTAATCTTCTGCAGGAATCCCACCAGGACGGGCTGATAATGAATGATGTTACTGCTTAATCCATCAGCAAAACGCAAGATCTTAAATGATCCTACTCCATAATGTGCTCCCAAACCAACACATCTGAAATCCAGATCCTCCTGAGAGAGGCTGATTCTGTGTACACACACACACACACACACAGACCTTCCCACCTTCAAGAATCCCCCAGGTGTAGCCTAATAAGTACCTTTCTAAATGAGAACAAATTTGGAACAGAGGGAGAGAGAGAAAGAGAGTACCCCCCTCCTCGTCCCCCATCCATCATTTTAATGAGCAGAGGTGAGCAGCTCCTCCTCGTTGCCATCCGCAGGTGATTATGGATATTAGGCCCATACCACACTGCCGCCGTGGTTACAAGCATGTAATGTCATAAATAAGGGCCCTATGGAAGGAAACGTGAGAGGATGTCAGGTGCTCTGGCTCGGTCATTAACAGAGGGAGAAAGATCGAAAGAGAGGAAGATGGAGATGGAGCCTGGGGTGCTGGAGGTAGCGGGCTTCTGCTCCGTTTCCAATTAGAAGTCCTAGCAGCAGTAGCACCAGAGAGGGTTGAAGCGTAGGATCTTTGGTGAGCCTTAACTCTGATGTAGGAAGCCCGTTTTGGCTCTCCGGAGTAATGCGGCTTTGAAAAGGCAGAGTAGTTTCATCTGGTCACTCACAACTGCTTTCTTGCAGATGTTCTAACAAGAAACACGAGACGTAAATTATGTGGCACAAACTTGACCTTTGTGAAGTTGAACGCTTCTTATTTTTTTTGTAATTTTTCGCTTCCACATCCAGACTGGATAATTAACCTAACTCAGAAACTGGGATGCAATTAAGTGAACAGCTGTAGGCTGCCTTATGCCACATCTCCCTCTCTGACATGTCTGTCCCTAAGGATGCCCGTGGGTAGTCCATTGCCGGCGCATGTTGGTCAGGATGCCTACCTCCTTCTGCAGGACTTGACTGATTACTGCTTGTGTATACCAATTAACCTCAACCCTGCCCAACGGATTTATGAAGATACGGAAGTTTCGTTTGGCAATAAATGCACTAAATCACACATTGTCTTACATCATGAGTGTAGTTGGAGTTCATGTTTTCCGTTTGGTGGCTTAGAGCAGCAGAGGGAGGTTTCTGTTTAAACTACCAGAACTAGGAGAGCAAGACTCACTGTAGGTTACAGAAAACAAGGCCACACAAGAAACACAAACACCTAATCTGTACACATGTCAGTCACCATCTCATTCTCTGAATATTGGACTATCTAAACTTGGCACAAAAAGTAAGGAAATGTGTGGTTGGTACATTATTTCTCTGTTGTTACCATGTTTTTTGGCAATAAATCTTATATTGTTGGAAAGCCTGTTCTTTCAAATGGTTTGGCCCCATTTGTAAGGAACATGCACTTGTGGGGATGAGCACCAGAGCTGAGTATGTGAGTTGCAACCATGAAAAATGTGCCAAATCTAATCTGCCATTGCCAAACAGGTTATTGCTGTTGCTAATGACACTTGTTTTGAGCTTCTGGTACCCCCAGGTGCTGATTGGCAGCATGGGCCCTACTACTGCAAGTACAGCTACAGTCAGTAAGTGTCTGCTCCAAGAATCGGCATGCCGCATTTGACTAATCTGGATAGGGCCCTTGCGATAGGGCAACTTCAAGCTGGTGTTCAAAAAAACCAAGTTGTGGCATTATTTGGAGTGAGCCCTTAGCCTAGAAATCTAGACACACCCTACATCTTGATGTGGGTCTGGCTCGTCAGGCTAGTGAGCCCTAGTACCATCTCCAAACTGAAGACCAAATCGGTCTTCTACAGATTTCCAGTCAAAGTTTACAGGACGATATGGCCGACGGCTCCCTGCCCAGACAATCGGGAACCGACTGCACACAGCCAATCTCCAGTCTCATAGGGCTGCCAGGAGTCCTGCCATGACTGCCTTTCACCATCAGGCCCGTTTGCGCTGGTGTCGGCAACATGTGGAGGAACGTTATGTTCAGTGATGAGTCCCGATTCTGGACTTATGGGATGGGATGCCATTCCACAGCAGTGTGTGACCAGCATGAGGAGGTGGTGCCAGGCTGTTGTGGCTGTGTATGATTCTTCCACACGCTACTGAGGCTCCTGGTTGTGAAATTAATAAAATTGTTTAAATGCAAATAATTCTGTGTTCTACAGCCAAGTGTACTGTCTAGATCACTGTATAAATGTGCTTCTGAGCTTAGGAACGAGTGTCACTGTGGTACAGTAAGCCTATTTGTCACCAAATTCACCCCTGCTTACTTTACCTCATGCCTAGCCCAAAATGACTCAATGTTAAAATGGTCACATACAAAGGCAGCCATTATAATAAACTTAGCACAAAAAGTAAGGGAACTTTGAGTTGGTAGATTATTTCTCTGTGGTAACGATGGTTTTTTTTGGGCAATAAATCTTATACCGTTGGAAAGCTTGTTTAGTTCTCTTTCAAATGGTGCCCCATTTGTAAGGAACATGCACTTGTGGGATGAGCAGCAGAGCCGAGTAGCCTATGTGGGACGCACCCATGAAAAAATTGCCAAATCTTCTCTACCATTGCCAAACAGCTTATTCTGCCATTGACTCGGTTGGTGTTTGGTGGATTGGATGATTGAAGTTTGAAGAAACATGACATTCTAGAAACATATTGCATACAACCCTACAAATGTGTGGGTCAGTCAATTCCAGGTATACAAACTATTATACAATGTACAAACAGATGAGTCTCAAAGGATAACTATTCTGCATTGGTTTGGAGTCACTAGGTCACATGAGTTGGGAGGTATTGAAAAAAAGGAGACAACTCCTTATGGGAAATAATGTATTTTCTTTAAAATATTCATATAAAATACAGTGTGCATACAGTGACCATAAAAAGAGGTGTATCTGATGAGTCCCATATAGGATAACTATTCTGCATTGGTTTGGAGTCACTAGGACATATGGAATCTGTTTCTTATATGAAATAATGTATTTTCTTTAAAAAAAAAAAATCATATAAAATACAGCATGCATACAGTGACTATGGTGTGTCTGATGAGTCCCATATAGGATAACTATTCTGCATTGGTTTGGAGTCACTAGGTCACATGATGTCAAAGCTATTGACAAAAAAGAATATGAAGGTAATTCAGAAGGTACTTTATAGACGGTCACTAAGTAGGTCGGCTGGGAGCAAGTAGACAGGTCACCTGTTTGTACATTGTCTGCAAACACGGGGTGAAACCGGCTGCATTAAAAAAAAAAAAATCTGTCGAATATCAAATATCAAACTAACTTCACCTCGGTTCTCGACCGATTAGTGGGTTAGCGATTAGCTTTAATAGTGCTGTGCGTGCAAATGTCCCACTATGGACGTGCATACCATACAACAACTGATGACAATTGATTTATTAGGGGTTTGCACGGCGTGTCATCAGATCTGGACATCGCCATATTGGAGATACTCGCCTCATTAGAAAGCATTAGGCACTGAAGTAAATCCCTAACATCAAGGAAAATGGTTAATTATTGCCGTGTTTTAGGTTGTACCAATAGGTCAGACTGAGAAAAACATCTGGTGTAGGTGTAGCGGACGGAATCTACATCCGCATAGTAAGGGTTACACCTGTTCCCTGGATGACTGGAAATTACAAGATCTGTGTCCCTAACCCCCAAGTCAATTCGCCTCAGACCTATGCTGCTTTCACTAGATGAATAGAATAGTTTAGGCTTCAGGATTTCAGTGTGTCACAGTTAGGGTTGCAAAGGGGCGGAAAATTTCCGGTAAATTTCCATGGGAAGTTAAGATGGGGAATTTTGGAAATATTCCATATTGGAAACTTTCCATGGGAATTAAGGGAATTAATGGGAATTTAGGGGAACTAACTGGGAATTAATTGTAATGTAATCGAATTGTATCATATCCAAGCATAAATATAAACAGAATTCATAAGAAAACATACATGCAAAATGTTTTTAACAGATATTTCAACAGATTTATTTGTAAGTAGAAAAGAACAAGTTATAATTATTTTATTGAATATTGAACATCACTTGTTTCATGGAAGAACAAAAACAGGAATGTTGGGTTAAATATTACTCATCCCCCAACCCCACTCATTCAAAAATGCACCTCCATCCAAAAATCCCCATAAAATCCTATTCAAAATGTTAAATGAAAAAAGCCCCTCTCCCACCAAAACGTCCCATTAAACATGCAAATCTTTCTTCAAGCAATCCTCTGCATTTTTGTTCAGTCAATGGGCTCTTCCTGGGCCTCATTAACATCCAACAACATGTCCACTTCCTCAACATCCAACTCTGAGTCTTCCTCTTCAGTGTCACTTTCCAGCCTTGTTGAGGATGGCTCTGTGTCAGGCTCAAAGAGCCTTAGGTTTGCCCGAATGCCAACCAGTTTTTCCACTCTCACATTTGTGAGCCTGTTGCGAACCTTTGTGTGCGTGTTCCCAAACAGGGACCAGTTGCGCTCGGAGGCGGCTGATGATGGTGGGATTTGGAGGATGATGGAGGCTACCTTCCCTTCCACCAGGTGGCTGCAGATATGTGCTGGCATGACAGGTAATGCCATATTCCATCCCCTTTCCAAAGGCCTTGCTTTGTTCGATACTTTGCCAAACTGCCTAGAACTTTGCCTTTATCAAGACCCAGGTGGTCAGACATGGCTGTGATGACCGCATAGGCACCGTTAATCTCTTCCCCAGAAAGTATGCCCCTGTCATATTTTGGGTCCAGCATGTACGCTGCTGCATGCACCGGCTTCATGCAGAATTCCCTCCGCTTTTCCAATGACTTGACCACAGCAGTTTCCTCTGCTTTCAGTAGTAGGGAAGTGGGCAGGACTGTCTGGATTTCTTCTTTGAGTTCTGCAAAAAGGCACTGGACATCTGATAGGATTGCACCATCACCCTCTATCTTCGCTATTGCTGCTGCAATAGGTTTGAGGATTTTCTGACTGCTAGACACTCTTTCCCAGAACACATCATCTAAGATGACCTTCTTTATGTCACTGTCGATGCCTGCAGACGCGGATATGGCCATCTCTTGCAGAGACTCCTTTCCCTCCAGAAGGCTGTCAAACATGGTAACAACGCCACCCCATCGTGTTATGCTGGGGAGCTTCAGTGTAGTACTCTTGTTCTTTTCCTTTTGCTTTGACAGATATGTAGCGGAAGCTACTTGTTTGCCTTTCACATATTTCACAACTTGCTTCGCTCTTTTGTTCAGGGTGTCCATTGTTTTCAGTGCCATTATATCTTTTAGGAGAAGATTGAGTGTATGGGCAGCACAGCCAATAGTAGTTAGATGAGGGTAGGTCTCCTCCACATGTGCCCAGGCAACCTTCATGTTGGCTGCGTTGTCAGTGACCAGTGCAAACACCTTATCTGGTCCAAGGTCATTGATGATCACTTTCAGCTCATCTGCGATGTCTGGCCTGTGTGCCCGTTTTCCTTTGTGTCTACACTCTTGTAGAACACAGGCTGAGGAGTGGTGACTATGTAGTTAATAATTCCTTGTCCCCGGATATTGGACCATCCATCAGAGATGACTGAAATACAGTCAGCTTTGACAATGGTCTGCTTGATATTTGTTTGAACTCGGTTGAACTCTTCATCCAGCAAATGAGTAGACAGTGCATGTCTGGTTGGGGGAGTGTATGCTGGTCGGAGAACATTCAAAAACCTCTTCCAGTACACATTGTATGGCAGCATCAGGGGTGAGCCAGTTGCATAGACTGCACGAGCGAAACACTCATCTGCATTTTTCTGGCTAGCTTCATCCATAAAATCAAAGAATCCTCTGATGCCAGAGGGACCAGGAGCTGATGAGAGGGTATCTGACTCTGACACAGCTGAAACGGATTCATTTTCCCCTGGAGGGGAACTCCTGTTTGCTGCATGTGTTGGGCCTTGAGGATTTTTTTTGCACTTTGCAATATGCTGCTGCATTTTTGTGGCATTCTTCACGTATGTCTTATCACAATACTTACACATATATACAGACTTCCCTTGTACATTAGCTGGTGTAAAATGTCTCCACACATCGGATGGTGCACGTGGCATTTTTCTGTAAAATAAGACAAGAGCTTGTAAGAATACTAATGCAATGGCATGAACAGATATATAAATAGTAAGGCTAGCTGAACAACTGCAATGATTTTCAAAACATATTGCAGAGAAAAACCGCCACATGACTTAGCTAGCATCTGCCTTATGTGGTAAATGAAGTTATGCTATCTTATTTAGCATCTAACTTATCAGTTTGCGATCTACTACTGTAGATGAATACATTTGTATGTGATATTTGCAATTTATACATTTAATATATTTCCCCATAAGATCATAAAAAAACTCACTTTGTTTAGTCCACAGGCTCAAATGTGTGCCTTCAAAAGTCTTGTGCTTTGGCCTCAAAAGCGTGGTCTAGTCTTCTAGAAATCTTCTGTACATGTGATGGAGGCATGCACAGTGCCTGTAGGGGGTTTGGTCTCAATAGCCATGCAGTAAGCAGTGTGCTATGTGCATGTGATTGGGGAATGGCATGGATATTCAAGTGTATTTGAATGGCATCTGTTTGTTTTAGTCAAGATAATGCTAAAATATACTTTCCTTAACTATATTTAAGTTCCCTATGAAGAACCAACCTTCAATTTTGAAAATTCCCAGTTTATTCCCATAAATTCCTGTTAATTCCCTTAAATTCCCATGGAAAGTTTCCATCTTTGAAAATTCCCGGAATTTTGCAACCCTAGTCACAGTGATGACCTAAAGAGCATAACACGTTCATAAGTGTGGGTTTGTTAAGTGTCACTTACCCTGTGTTTTCCCCAAACTACACTATTCTGACAGCAGAGAATGAGGCGCCCCTACTCCAGAGAAGATTACCTGAAATCAAAATGAAGAACTTCCCAGCAGAAACAGTATTTGAAAAGTAGAAAATAAGTGCTGGTTTACTGTACTATCGCACTTGTAAAAAGATATGAGATAAAATACAATGAAATAAAATATTTTGTCAATCAAAACAATCAATGAGTTTACCCCTCATTCTTGACAAATGTAGACACACAAAATGGTTGGCCAACCTTTAGAGAATGAGCGCTCAAATAATGCTATTCTTAATGCTCAATGAATTCAATATAGAACCCTTCAGTTCAATGTCACAAATCAAATGTCAGAATACTATTCAACCTTGAAGTAGCCTACTAACAGTTATTAGCAAAATAGTACAATAACATTTGCCATAATAAAAAAGATAAAATGTCTCAGTCCAAAATACACAATTCAAAACGAAAGTGTTCAAATGAGCTCCTTGTAATTCAGTCTGTATGGTTTAACAAAAATAATTAGATTAACTTCCTCCTCTTTACACAGTCCGAAGCCGTTAACAAAGTAGCAAAACAAATAGCAAAAATCCTTCGTTTCAGTTCTAGCAGGAGCTATTCCACGGTAGCAAAAATAAACAAAAATCAAAGTCCACTCGCAATATAGTTGCTGGCAAATGACACAAAATTAGGTTACTTACCCCACGTTCTCACTTTAACTTTCACCCGGCCGCTGATGTCGTGGATAAGTCTCTGGTTGGCAGGGAACCGTTGAACTTAGCAGCGTGAGTAGCCCAATATCAGCTAGCCAACTCGCAAACGACAGTTTAACGCTCCTTCCCTCGGCAGGTGCACTGAGCCTCACTCTCGCACGTAGGCTACACACTCCAAAAGCCAGGAATCACAACAGAACTTTGCGCTACTAACTTAAACTTCACTATACTGAACATTAACACCGTTCTTCTTAATTATCTCCTTCTCATATAGCAGCCATTCACACGTTACCGCTATTCTCTGTCCTCTTCACGTAACTCTCACTCTCCCTCCCACTTCCGGTGCAGATCTACTCCACACTTCTTCTATGGTATTTCCACATGCTGATTGGTTACGATTAAAATATTTTAAAAGTAAATATATTTTACATCTGTCACATGGGTATCGACTTCCAAAAAGTTATTAAAAGACCAGGGAGAAGGGATGGGCGATACACACGCAGCGACCCTCTCTGTCCCAACCCGATACGGTGTTTTGTTCGCGTTTAAAAGTGTTTGTCCGAAAAGTTTTACGTGTTTCGTCTTGTCTTACTCACGTCGTACTACAAGTACAGCAGGCAGTTTTAATTGACATCTGCAAAAGCAAGTTTTGCAGCGTTCTGGACTTTGCAACAGAGACGCTAAAGGAACTTCGGACTACTCCGCCTGCAACAACACCGGACTTCGCCTGCTACTCCTCCCGGAAAGAAAGCGTCGGAAGCGGTGTGCGAGGAAGCAGAAGAGGGGCAAGCGAGGCGTCCGGGCCAGGCTAGCGGCCAGCCCAACTCGCCCAGCCATACCATCCATTCTCCTGGCAAATGTATGCGATCACTGGACAACAAAATGGATCACATACGACTGCTGAGATCAACGAACGGACAGTAAGTAACTGCTGTGTGCTCGTCTTCACTGAGACTTGGTTAAATGACAACATTCCGGACTCTGCTGTACAACTGGAGCAGCTAGCATGCTATCGAGCAGACAGGGCCATTGTAAAGGGAGGTAAATCCACGAGGAGGAGGAATCTGTGTTTACATCCGTGGACGAATGGTGCGGGACACTGTAGTAGTATGCAAACACTGCTCACCACTGGCAGAGTTTATGATCATAAAGTGCCGTCCTTTTTACCTGCCAAGGGAAATTACTGCGATTCTGCTAGTCGCAGTATACATCCCGCCTACCAACAACAACAGCGATAAGAACGCGGCTCTTAGTGAACTGTACCAGGCTGTCAGTGAACAACAGACGGCACACCCAGACGGTTTCACCATCTTCACTGGAGATTTTAACCATGCTGATCTAAAAACTGTACTTCCAAAGCTACACCAGCATGTTGATTTTCCAACAAGAGGAGATAACATCCTGGACCTGGTCTACACTACACACAAAGGAGCATACAAAGCCACCCCCCTCCCCCACATTGGACTTTCAGACCATATCACTGTTATGCTAATGCCCGCATACAGACAAAGGGTAAAAGCGAACAAACCGGTTCGTAAGCAGGTAAAAGTGTGGCCTGAGGGAGCCTCCGATGCTCTTCAAGACTGCTTTGACACAACAGACTGGGAAATGTTTAAGCAGGCAGCCACTTACAACAACCGGACAGACATAGAGGAGTATACAGACACTGTAACCTCTTACATCACCAAGTGCATCGATGATGTGACCCACACAAAAGACATCATCACTCGGGCTAACTGGAAGCCATGGCTGACAGGGGATGTCCTCAGGCTGCTGAGGGCCAGAGACAAAGCCTACAGAGCTGGGGATGAAGCTGGCATGAAAAACAGCGAGAGCCAACCTGTCCCGTGGCATCAAGGAAGCAAAAAAGGAATACACTCACAAGATAACCACCCACTTCAAAGACAGCAGGAACTCACAAAGCCTATGGCAGGGCATTCAGGCCCTCACGGACTACAAGCCCGCGCCACAGAGCTGTGAGAGCAACATCCCTCTGCTCAACAACCTGAACCGCTTCTTTGCTCAGCTTTGAAGCACAAAACAGCACCTGCCCACAGAAGACCCATCCCCCTCTACATGAGCAGCCCCTGTGCCTCTCTGCCGACAGCGTGAAGAGGACACTTGCTGCTATCAACACCGTGAAGGCAACAGGTCCAGACAACATCCCAGGTCGTGGCGCTGAAGGACTGCGCGGGGGAGCTTAAGGATGTCTTCACAGACATCTTTAACACTTCCCTGAAGCAAGCCATCGCCCCATCATGTTTCAAAGCTGCCACCATCATACCTGTGCCAAGAAAACTGCTCCATCCTGCTTCAATGACTACCGCCCTGTGGCACTGACACCCATCATCATGAAGTGCTTTGAGCGGCTTGTCATGTCACATATCAAAGCCATTCTCCCCCACCCTGGACCCCTTCCAGTTTGCATACCGAGCCAAGCGGTCTACAGAGGATGCAATCTGCTCTGCCCTCCACCCAGCCCCTCACCCACCTGGAAAAGAGACTCATATGTGAGATTGCTGTTTATAGACTTCAGTTCTGCATTCAACACCATAATACCACAACAACTCATCTGCAAACTCGACAAACTGGGACTCAGTACCTACCTCTGCAACTGGCTACTGGACTTCCTCTGTCAGAGGCCCCAAGTAGTACGTGTTGGCAACAATACCTCAAGCAGCATCACACTGAGCACAGGGGCCCCAAGGCTGCGTGCTCAGTCCGCTGCTCTTCACCCTGCTGACGATGACTGCACTGCAACCTACAGCAACAATCACATAGTGAAATTTGCTGGCGACACAACTCTGGTGGGTCTCATCACCAAGGGGCGACGAGACTCAATACAGGTTGGAGGTCGACCATCTGACCACGTGGTGCAGGGACAACAACCTCCTGCTGAACGCCAGCAAGACCAAAGAGATTGTTGTTGACTTCCGGAGAGGTCACACCCAACACCTGCCACTGACCATCGACGGTGCTGTGGTGAGAGAGCGAAAGCAGCACCAAATTCCTGGGGGTGCACATCAGTGAAGACCTCTCCTGGACCACCAACACTGCATCACTGGCTTAAGAGCTCAGCGCCGCCTGTACTTCCAATGAAACTCAGGCGAGCAAGTGCTCCACCAGCCATCATGACCACATTCTACCGAGGCACCATTGAGAGCATCCTCTCCAGCTGTATCGCTGTGTGGGCCGGAAGCTGCACTGAATACAACAGGAAAGCCCTGCAGCGCATAGTGAACACAGCTGGAAGGATCATTGGTGCTTCACTCCCCTCCCTGAAGGACATTTACACCACCCACCTCACCCGCCAGGCGACCAAAATTGTGAGTGATGCAAGTCACCCCCGGCCACAATCTGTTTGATCTACTGCCCTCTGGGAAGAGGTACAGAAGCCTGCGCCTCCCCAAGACTACCAGACTCACCAACAGCTTCATACACCAAGCTGTAAGGATGCTGAACTCTCTCCCTCCTCTCCCCCTCCACCCTCAGCTACATAACATCCTGGACATTGGACCCACAATGGTCCGCCTGCACTACTCCACTTGCACACTTGAACACTTGAACACTTGCACACTTGTACACTTTACAACTTGGTGTTGTTGTCCTGAAAACACAACACTTCTGCTGCTCTTACATAACTTGCACCACTATGCCACTTTCTTTATTACTCAGGTCAAACAGAACTACCCAAGCCTCTTATTGGCCTGACTTTGCACTAGTTTTTTTATTGACTGTCTATGCACAATTTCAACAAAATTTTGCTGCTCTTATTTTTTCATTATTATATGTGCCCTCTTATTTACTTATTTACTTACTTTTTTGTTTACTTGAATGTTATGTTTGTCTGTGGACTTAAAATTGGTAAAATATGTCTTGTCTTCACCGTGGGATAGTGAGAAACGTAATTTCGATCTCTTTGTATGTCTGGAACATGTGAAGAAATTGACAATAAAGCTGACTTTGACTTTGACTTTGACTTTGAATAATGCCAGAAGTTATCAGAGGAAGGGGGGCGCTTGTGGTTGAACTTGGTACTTCGTCTCCCTCGCTCATATGAATCTGCACTGCCAATAATCCGTAATTTCTCGAAATATCGCGCCTTTTCTTGTGGTCCAAGCAAGGGGGCAGGCGAATTCCCGGAAGTAGAAGAATCAATGGTGGCTGGAGGGACCACTTCTCTGCTAACCCCATAGAAGCCCATTCATTCTAGGATTTTTTTGAAATACCATAACTTCATATAGCATATATCCTGTGCCGATATTGTAGCTTCTGTGTTATCTACATAAACAATAAAAGGCAAAACAAGACTCGACTACCTCGTACGTAACGTTAGGTTCCCTTAAAAAGAATGTTTAGCATGTCCGGTTGAAGGGAAGCTAAAGCACCGAAGGGAGATAACCGTATTGTTTGGGTAAGAAGCGTAGTCCAGCCAGCACGGAAACTCACGAACAAAGCTATGTAGCCTACAGCATTGTATGTTAAGGTAAAGAGGCAAGTAAACCTAATGAAAACGGTAGTTTTACCATTAGGTAGTCAAACGATAATCATTTCAGAGGTTTTCGATGGACTGACCGTAAGTCAGAAAAGTGGAAAGAAGATTAGCTTAAGGCTATACGTTTTTTTTGTTTTACCATGACTGTTTTTGAAGATGATGTGTGGTAGTTTCAACATTAACACGACTTGATATCGCTTGTGAGGATGATATTAATAATAATACATAAATAAATGTTTAACTTTGAAGGCGAAGGAAGTGTGAGAAGAATTTCTGTAGGCTATCTATCATATGAGTTACAAGATTCAGTTCGATGGCTAACGTCACGAAGTTAAGTGCGAGTCTGCGCAGTACTGGGGGGACCAACTGAAAAATCTTTCAATTTGACGCGGTGCCCTCCCATTGAAAACGACGGAGTCTGTTCGTCCATTTCTTTTACTGTCTATGGGTCCAAGTCCTGCCCTATATGCCTTTGCATCTTAGACGCATTTTGATGAGCTTTTCTGTTGTTTACTTCCAAGGAGACTTTGTGCACATCCCAGGTGCTGAACAAAAAGAGTCAAGTTTTTTAGGAAAAAAGTTCGCACACTCCTTGGTCTTCTTTTGTTGAGTTTATTTTCTCATTTGGCACATGACGTTTCGACCTTACGGTCTTCCTCAGATTCACTAGCAAACACAGGCTTGGTACATGATCTAAATCACCTGTCTAGAGGGGTGGAGTCAACTCAGTGATTCATTAACCCTTGCAGGTACAGCATGCAAGCTTGTGGCGTGACTAAAGCCAAATAAAAACATTAGATAGAACCTTACACTTTGTACAATAACACAAGCAGATGTCTAAAGGTACAATCATCAACAATAAATAGAGTTCATCATGTAAAATTCAGTACTCAATGCAAATATTGGTCACAGTCAATATTAGAGGAAGGGTCTAATGTCTAAATCTTCATTGAGCCCCCTTGGGGCCAAAGTTCCCAGGTGGTGGATCCAGAAGGCCTCTCTTTTTAGAAGCAGGTTGTCTGTGTCTCCTCCTCTGCGGTGTTGTTTTACATGTTCTATCCCTAAAAATCTTAAGGTTGAGAGTGGGTGACCTGATTGGTTAAAGGGAACTGCCAAAGGGCTCTTTTCATTGTTGTTTCTGATATTACTCCTATGTTCACTTATTCTTATCTTCAGGGCCCGGCATGTTTTACCTACATAGGCTTTCCCACATTGGTAGTGCTGCATGTGATTTTACCTTTAACATGTAAATTCTTTCCTGTTGTTGGGTGGGTGAAGGAGTGAAGCTGCATTGTATGTGAAGCGGTCTTGTGCACAACGGCCACAAGGGTAATTCCCGTCTGGAATGTCGCTTAAGAAATGTTGCGATGTTGGTGCTGGTGGACAGTCTACCTTCACTACATAGTCCCTGATGTTGCGTGGCCTCTTGTAGATAATCCTTGGGGGCGCCTGGAGGCTTTTTGGGCATGTCGGGTCTGACTGTATTATATGCCAGTATTTTAGCACCACTTGTTTGATCTGCCCCGCCACTGGTGAGTAATCCAAAATGCATTGAACCTGATTTTCTGTTTTCTTACAGTGAGATGGTATAAGGCTTTCAGGCTGGGTAATGCCCCTTACCTTGTTTGCCGCTGATTGAAGGCAGTCTTCAGGGTAACCCCTAGCACGGAATCTCTCCAACATGATGTCACTTTGCTCTTTGAATTCTTCTTCTGAGCTGCAGATCCTGCGCACTCTTTTCAGTTGACTTATGGGTAGGCTTCTCTTCAAAGGTGGAAACTATCAGCACGTAACAGTGTATTACGGTCAGTTGGTTTTCTGTATATGGTGGTTTCCAGACCGTCATTTGTTCTCTTGATTTGAATATCAAGAAAACTAATGCTGTGTATATCAGCCTCCATAGAGAATCTTAGGCAGCCACAAGACGTGTTGAGAAACATGTGGAATCTCTCTAGTTCCTCAAAAGTGGCATCATATAGGACTAGGATATCATCCACAAAGCGTTTGTAAAATTTTATTGAAGTGAAGTGAAATTGAAGTGTGATTTATTTTCTCGGAACGGATGTACAGGACTGAGCGGCGGTCATATTTTGTACCGCTATGCGGTACATCTAGTTAGCCATGACATTACTAGGCTATGAATCGTTCGTTCATTTTTGTAAAAAAATTTTTGAGGTGGGGGGGTTTACAAACTTATTCAAAATCATCCCCCCCTCTGGTTTTTACACAAATCGCACCCTGGTCATACGTATGATTACTGTGAATGTATGTGTGTGCGTGTGTATCTGTTTATGCACATGTGTGCACATGGAATGGGTGAACATGACCCCTGGAGGCAAACAAACGGAAAAAATTGGTCAGGCCCTACAGTTCTCAAGATATTCACAGAAAACTGTGTCTGCCCTACCCTCCTTTAGGGGGGTTCAGTACAGCGGGGGGGCTACAGATCAAAACGAAAATGGTTCCATGCTATCCATGTGGGGTTACATGCCCACCAAGTTTCGTGTACCCCGGTCTTTCAGTGTCCCGGGAATCCTTGTTGGTGTACGGTCACTAAATGTAAATGTCATACAAAAAAAAGGGGGACCTCCTAAGCCCTACGGTTCTCGAGATATTCACAGAAAACTGTCTCCGCCACCTACAGGCCAGTTAGTGTATAAACATAAATTAATTTATTGTGTGGCCCCCATGAACGGAATTCCACGAAACTTGGCGGCACCCAGAGGGTGTCAAATAATGATCCTACACTTCCAATTTTGTGCAGTTTTGACTATGTTAGGGTCACAGATACCTGCAGGACACAAACACCCCATTTTTACTTTTTTGCGTTTAACCGGGTGGCTTATAATGTGGAGTGGTTATAGAATGGGTTGACATGGCCCCTTGAGATCAACATACAAAAAAAATGGTCCTCCTAAACCTACGGGTTCTCGAAAGATATTCACAGAAAAACTGTTCGCCCTACCCTCCTTTCGCGCAGTCCAGCGGGGGCTACAGATCAAAACAAAAACGATGGTTCCATGCTATCCATATAGGGTTACATGCTCCACCAAGTTTCTGCTTTACCCCGGTCTTTCAGTGTCCAGGGAATCTTTTTGACGGAAATTTGGACATGAAAAAAAAAAAAAAGAAGAAAAAAATCTGACTAAACCTATATGACCGCCGCTTCGCTGCGCGGCAGTCATAAATAATGCATTATGCTTTTGAAGTAACTTGCCCAACACTGTGAGTGAGACCAAAGTAAGTGTTCGAAATAAAACATAGGCTACTGTACTCTCCTGATAACATGAGTGGAATGGATTTAATGTGGACGCGAACATAAAAAGACGCAGAGTGGCTACATGATACAGTGCACGTTTTGTGGTGAAAATATTCCGCCTTTTAAAATCAGGTGTAGTCTAATCCGAATTGCAGTTAAAACCATCAATTAGACAACAGAATCAGTAGGGTACCCGTTTTGTTACATTGTACCAGGCCTACTGTATGTCAAAAGCAGACTTGGATGAAGCTGGTAAGGATTAAACACATGGTTTCCACACCATGGTAATTAAGATAATTATGTTATTTGAAATGAAAACGGTAATTTGTTAAACAGTTTTATCGCGGTTTACCATTACACTGGTAATTATATCCCTAGTCGCAGGTGACATCTTGGACTAACTTGGATCAATTTGGCTTTGTTTTCAGCCAGAAAGCCTTAACATGGTCTGATCGAGTTACCCGAATTGGAGCTAGTCCGTATTTCTATGACATCAACATTAATGTTACAATGAAAGTCACATTTACTAAATGAGTTTGGAAGACGTGTAAACACCTTGCCCAACAGCAAAACCACTAACCTTAATAACACTAGGAGCACTGCTAACTTGGGTCTTTTGCTTCTCAGAACAAGTTAGGGTAACACTTGTGATTTTGTTTAGCACTCATCGCTTATTAGGGCATCGATTGAGGTGTAATGCATCTGAATGTTGTTCTATTCACGTTTTCTCTAAATCACCTTAACTCTGGACATGAATGGAATCTACTTAGAGAACCAAAAAAAAAAAAATATTTTTACACATCACATTTGTATGTATATTTTACACATATACACCATGAACTCCGAGTCATTGCCATGCTGATAACACCCAACTGTACATCGGCACCAACACTCTACCCAGCTCCCACCCACACTACTTGTCTAAAAATGTAAAGAGTCGGGGTGGGATCTGGAAAGGACCACGTTGCGGGACTCGAACCCGCATGTCATGTATGTGTTAGCTGGTGTAGTCTTTCTTTATGTTGTACCTCATGTGTTTACCCCGTGTATTGTATGTGACTACCCGGTTTGTGTATTGTGCCTGTTTAATTGACCTTTGTGTTGCCTGTGTTATGATGTACGTGTGTAACCAATAATACCATTCTGAGACAACTTTGCAAGATTGTTACAATATATATATATTTTATAGGTTAGGCTTAACTGTGTCCAAACAAAGATCAGGTGTACAGTTATTTACTAAGCATTGTCTGTATTTACTGTGACACACACCATTTTCAGGAAGTGCGATCATTCCCCCATCACACTGCACAACTGCTCTTAAGAAAATGAACTTGTTAAGGAAGGTCAATCTCCACAAATTCCATTTTAAAGACAGACTTGACAAACTTTGATCGAATCAAAATTGTCCACATTACAGATGAAGTCTTAAGTAAATACTACAGGATAGTCAGTAGAGAGGTTGCTAGTCAGCTTAACCACCAAACTGGACCCAAATAATGACTACACTTTAAAAAAAGGAAAGCCGATGTTAGATAAGATCAGGCCTTTATTGAATTCAAAATGGAGAAAGCCCAAGTGCAGAAAATGATCCAGATGAAAGGGAGTTCCATTTAGCATGAGTATTCTGAGCGGCCACTTCAGGAGTCATCACGGGAGTCTACAAGGATAAAAAGCAGCCTTTTACTTACTGTACAATACAAAAAGCCATTGAGTCAACCTGGGCCTGGTTAACCAGGTGACTACTAGTTGATTTTATGAGCAAGCTACAGTCTGAAATATGAGCCAGGCCAGCCCACAATGTTCCATTTCTGCACCCTTGCTCTAAAGGGGGTCCTTGTACAGCATGTTGTTGGGCCCAACATGAGCTGCCCAATTTTTTTTTTACATGGAATAACACAAGATTATAAAATGCAAAAACCAGGATGAATACAACACTAGAACTAAGACATTGGTGAGCAATCCCACAATATGCTATTGCTCCAATATGGGGCTGGATTAAAAAAAAACCACCAGAAGTTTGACTACTGGCACTGATTTTAAGATACCTGCTGGGCTAAAAATTAACCACAACCAAGCCAGCCCAGTGCTCAGTTTCTGTACCATTGCTCTAAAAATCAATAAGACTCATGTGGAGTAGCTAATAACATAAACTGCACCTTCACAGCTCTACAATCTACAAGTAACTAGCATTGGTCTTCTGACACCAAAAGTTCTGCACATTTCTTGCAGACACAAAATAGTCATGATGGAAAAGTAGTAGAAATGACTCAAATCTTAAAGCAGATTCTGATGCAGAGCACCAGGTCTAACAGCTGATCAAGATTGAAATTCCAGACTTATTAATAAAGTGACAACTCAAATCTCCTTAACAGGTAATATGACAAAAAGCCAAACAATTACCAGTGATGGTGGTTCCAACTTGGGCAGAGGTAGTCCCATTTTGCAGATTCAGTACGGTGGTTAACACACCAGCATCCTCACTCGCACCATCTTGGGATTCCAGAAAAAAAAAAAAAAAAAAAAAAAAAAAAAACAGAAGTGGAAAACAGTCACTCATCTTATTATTATTTTTTTTTTTTGACCCTAGTTATAATTTGGAAAAGATGCAAGACAACAGAAAAATACAGAAACACACATCAAAATGTCAGGCCCAGCTGTTACTTGACATCAATAACATTCTGATTCCACTACACTTAAATTGGACACTTCATTAACACCTGTGTTTGCCCTACTATTTCATGTTAAAAAAAAGGACATTTCTGCTGCCTGTAACACAAGTGAACTCAATTGATTCTGCTGAAGAGTTATGCCAGGTTTAATAAATACACAGAAAGATCAGTTGGAGCATTTTTCTGGAGATTGAGCATTAGCTTGGAGATTTGTTTAAAAACACATTCTACAGGTTAGAAAAATACAAGTATTGTGATAAAATCTGCTTTCTACAGGAGATTATTCACAAGGCAGGCATCATCAATTAGCTCAGACTTGCTGAAGAGATGTGCCAATTAAAAAAAAAAAAAAAAAAAACATCACTTGGTTTACAGAGAATCATTGGAACCATGTGGTAGGACAGTTGAGACAACCTGACCATTGACAGTCAGTGGACTTCAGTCAACAGTTCTCTCAAATGCAGTGGTCATTTTCAATGATTTTGAAACCCAAAAACAGAAATGCACCAATTCCCTTACCAGTTATTCCACCTGATGAAGTTGTCTGGTTTTGGGGACTTGAAGTTGCAGTTACCACATCATCGTCACTCGCCCCATCTTTGTATTCCACATAAGTAGTTTAGTGAGGGGTGGAGGTGGAATGGTCCATAGGCATGTACATATCCACAATAAAATGTTACTGTATCTATTAAACTTATGAAGCCACAAGTGACCCAAGGTCCTTACCAGCATCTCCAGTTTGGGCAGCAGCTGTTTGATTTTGGAGACTTGGGGTTGCAGTTACCACATCATCTTCACTTGCTCCATCTTTGTATTCCACATAAGTGTAGTTTAGTGAGGGGTGGAATGGTCCATAGGCATGTACATATCCACAATAAAATGTTACTGTATCTATTAAACTTATGAAGCCACAAGTGACCCAAAGTCCTTACCAGCATCTCCAGTTTGGGCAGCAGCTGTTTGATTTTGGAGACTTGGGGTTGCAGTTACCACATCATCTTCACTTGCCCCATCTTTGTATTCCACATAAGTGTAGTTTAGTGAGGGGTGGAAGTGGAATAGTCCATAGGCATGTACATAACTACAACATGCTACATTTATGAAACCACAAGTGACCCAAAGTCTTACCAGCCTCTCCAGTTTGGGCCTTGGCTGTTGTCTGGTTTGGAGACTTGGGGTTGTCCCACATCATCTTCCTTGCTCCATCTTTGTATTCCACATAAGTGTAGTTTAGTGAGGGGTGGAAGTGGAATAGTCCATAGGCATGTACATAACTACAACATGCTACATTTATGAAACCACAAGTGACCCAAAGTCCTTACCAGCCTCTCAGTTTGGGCAGCAGCTGTTGTGATTTTTGGAGACTTGGGGTTGCAGTTACCACATCATCTTCACTTGCTCCATCTTTGTATTCCACATAAGTGTAGTTTAGTGAGGGGTGGAAGTGGAATAGTCCATAGGCATGTACATAACTACAACATGCTACATTTATGAAACCACAAGTGACCCAAAGTCCTTACCAGCCTCTCCAGTTTGGGCAGCAGCTGTTGTCTGGTTTTGGAGACTTGGGGTTGCAGTTACCACATCATCTTCACTTGCTCCATCTTTGTATTCCACATAAGTGTAGTTTAGTGAGGGGGTGGAGGTGGAATGGTCCATAGGCATGTACATAACTAAAATGTTACTGTATTTATTAAACCACAAGTGACCCAAAGTCCTTACCAGCCTCTCCAGTTTGGGCAGCAGCTGTTGTCTGGTTTTGGAGACTTGGGGTTGCAGTTACCACATCATCTTCACTTGCTCCATCTTTGTATTCCACATAAGTGTAGTTTAGTGAGGGGTGGAGGTGGAATGGTCCATAGGCATGTACATATCCACAATAAAATGTTACTGTATCTATTAAACTTATGAAGCCACAAGTGACCCAAAGTCCTTACCAGCCTCTCCAGTTTGGGCAGCAGCTGTTTGATTTTGGAGACTTGGGGTTGCAGTTACCACATCATCTTCACTTGCTCCATCTTTGTATTCCACATAAGTGTAGTTTAGTGAGGGGTGGAGGTGGAATGGTCCATAGGCATGTACATATCCACAATAAAATGTTACTGTATCTATTAAACTTATGAAGCCACAAGTGACCCAAAGTCCTTACCAGCCTCTCCAGTTTGGGCAGCAGCTGTTTGATTTGAGACTTGGGGTTGCAGTTACCACATCATCTTCACTTGCTCCATCTTTGTATTCCACATAGAGGCCTTAGTTTAGTGAGGGGTGGAGGTGGAATGGTCCATAGGCATGTACATATCCACAATAAAATGTTACTGTATCTATTAAACTTATGAAGCCACAAGTGACCCAAAGTCCTTACCAGCCTCTCCAGTTTGGGCAGCAGCTGTTTGATTTTGGAGACTTGGGGTTGCAGTTACCACATCATCTTCACTTGCTCCATCTTTTGGTTTCCACATAAGAGGAAGACAGAGGGAAGCCAAGTCTCAAGACTAACACAATAAATCAGACTTGCAGAAACTTATACATGAAAGAACTCCTTAGCAGTTACATCAGATTGTGCCGTAGCGGTCTGATTGTGTGGATTAGGTGCTGGAGTGCCTGCTTGGACACCTTCACTTGCGCCACCTTTGGATTCTGTTTAAGTTTAGACATTTAAATGAAACACAACCAACTTGTAAGAACATGTAAACGTTACACTACAACATGAAATACTCACCCTGAGCTTCAGTTTGGGTGTGGTTGTTGGGATTTGGTGTTGTTGAAACATCAACCTCATGGGCACCTACTTCCGTGACATCCCTCTTTGGAAGACCGAAAACTGTTCACAAGAACAGAAGAAATTATTATATAAAATCAAGATTTTAAAATCAATTCAACTGCCAAAAGCTACTTAAACCACTCACCATTACTGAAAGTAGCAATCAGAATCAACACAACAACCTTTGCCATTACTGCCATGTTGAACCACCAAAAACAATGGTAAGGGTGAGTTCAAGCAGGCATTATGGAGGCTTATAAAGGCATGACACACTCGTTCTCAATTCAATGATAATTAGAATCACACGAGTTCCAGGTGTGTATCGTTTAGCGATTCATGGGGCCTGGCCTAACAATAGTGAGGAAGGTGTAGTGTCGCAGGTAGAGATGTAACGGTATGACAATTTAACCTCACGGTTATAGTAATCAAAATTATCATGGTTTTCGGTATTGTTGCGGTATTTTAAAAGTGTGTTTAATATGTTAAGAAAGCACTGATAGGCCTATTCAAGCTGAAATAATTTCTAAAAAGTGTCCCGTTCACTTTTTCCTTGGTCATGTTTAATTGGCTATGTGTTTATAGCTTAACTCACCCTACCATGACTTGGAGTTTACTATTTCTGTTATTTGGATCCAATAAGTGAGACCAAAGTAAGTGTTCAAAATAAAACTTAAGGCTACTGTACTCTCCTGATAACATGAGTGGAATGGATTTAATGTGGACGCGAACATAAAAAGACGCAGAGTGGCTACATGATACAGTGCACGTTTTGTGGTGAAAATATTCCGCCTTTTAAAATCAGGTGTAGTCTAATCTGAATTGCAGTTAAAACCATCAATTAGACAACAGAATCAGTAGGGTACCCGTTTTGTTACATTGTACCAGGCCTACTGTATGTCAAAAGCAGAATTGGATGAAGCTGGTAAGGATTAAACACATGGTTTCCACACCATGGTAATCAAGATAATTATGTTATTTGAAATGAAAACGGTAATTTGTTATCAACAGTTTTATCGCGGTTGGATCAATTATTAAACTTGGATCAATTTGGCTTTGTTTTCAGTCAGAAAGCTTTTTTAACATTGTCTGATTGAGTTACCCGAATTCAAGCTAGTCCGTATTTCTATGACATTAACATTAATGTTACAATGAAAGTCATTCATTTACTAAATGAGTTTGGAAGACGTGTAAACACCTTGCCCACACCAGCAACATCACTAACCTTAATAACACTAGCAATAGGAGCACTGCTAACTTGGGTCTTTTGCTTCTCAGAACAAGTTAGGGTAACACTTGTGATTTTGTTTAGCACTCATCGCTTATTAGGGCACCGATTGAGGTGTAATGCACCTGAATGTTGTTCTATTCACGTTTTCTCTAAATCACCGTAACTCTGGACATGAATGGAATCCACTTAGAGAACAAAACAAAAAAATCATATTTTTACACATCACATATTTGTATGTATATTTTACACATATACACCATGAACTCAGCTTCATTGCTATGCTGATAACACCCAACTGTACATCAGCACCAACCCTCTCCCCAGCTCCCACCCACACCACTTGTCAGCTGCCTGCAAGAAATAAAAAACTATTTTTTTTCCAGGTCTTCTCAAACTCAACAGCAATTAACTGAGCTCATGGTGGTGGCTCTTGCATCATAACTGAAGGTCATGATCTCCTGGATGTCGATGGTTGCTCCATCTCCAGAAGTCCGCAACCTGGGCGTCATCTTGGACTGCACTGTTTCATTCCAGTAACATATCAAATACATCACCAAATATGCCTACTACCACCTCAAAAACATCTCAATACTCCAACCCTCACTCTCGGACTCACCAAAACTCACATTCTCTCCATCACCTCCCGTCTGGACTATTGCAATGTCGTCCTGCCTGGTCTGCCCAGCAAACCCTGGCAGCATATCACCTCCACCCTCATACAGCTTCACTGACTGGCAGTCAAGTTACAAACTACCAATACTTCCTTACCTACAAATTCCTCCACACACTTGCTCTCTAGTATCTTGCTGATCCCTAACCCTACAGTCAAGCCTGGTCCCTGCAGTCCTCTGAAAAGGATCAGCTTGCCATTCCCCGCATCAGGCACCACAACTTTGGAAACCGAGCCGTCGGTGCACTCAGTCTATGGAACAGTCTACCCCTCCACATACATACTGCCCCCTCCCTAGAAAAAAAAAAAAAAACTCTTGCACACCATTTCCTACCCCTCCCTTTTTGTTTTGGATGGTAAGTTGGGGTATCTAAAAATGAGTCCTATGTTTAATAAATCTGACACATTTAATTTTCTTATGTCTACAGGTCAACTGCAATAGAACTGATTCATAGATAGATAGATATATACTTTATTGATCCCCAGGGGAAATTCAAGGTCTCAGCAGATTCATAGTAAAAACTTTAGTAAAAATGCAGGTGCTGGTCATATAATTAAAATATCATCAAAAAGTTGATTTAACAGTAATTCCATTCAAAAAGTGAAACTTGTATATTACATTCATTCATTGCAAACAGACTGATATATTTCAAATGTTTATTTATTTTCATTTTGATGATTATAACTGACAACTGATGAAAATCCCAAATTCAGTATCTCAGACAATTAGAATATTACTTAAGACCAATACAAAAAAAAGTTTTTTTAGAAATGTTGGCCAAATGAAAAGTATGAACAAGAAAAGTATGAGCATGTACAGCACTCAATTCTTAGTTGGGGTTACTTTTGCCTGAATTACTGCAGCAATGCGGCGTGGCATGGAGTCGATCAGTCTGTGGCACTGCTCAGGTGTTATGAGAGCCATGGTTGCTCTGATAGTGGCCTTCAGCTCTTCTGCATTGTTGGGTCTGACGTATCGCATCTTCCTCTTCACAATACCCCCTAGATTTTCTATTTAAGGTCAGGCGAGTTTGCTGGCCAATTAAGAACAGGGATACCATGGTCCTGTGTGCAGGTGCCAAGTCCTGTTGGAAAATTAAATCTGCATCTCCATAAAGTTGGTCAGCAGCAGGAAGCATGAGCTGCTCTAAAACTTCCTGGTAGATGGCTGCGTTGACCCTGGACCTCAGAAAACACAGTGGACCAACACCAGCAGATGACATGGCACCCCAAACCATCACTGACTGGAAACTTTACACTGGACTTCAAGCAACGTGGATTCTCCTCCTCCAGACTCCAAAGGAAATGCAAAATTTACTTTCATCAGAAAAACATAACCTTGGACCACTCAGCATCAGTCCAGTCCTTTTTGTCTTTAGCCCAGGTGAGACGCTTCTGACGCTCTCTTGTTCAAGAGTGGCTTGACAAGAGGAATGTGACAGCTGAAACCCATGTCTTGCATACATCTGTGTATGGTGGTTTTTGAAGCACTGGCTCCAGCTGCAGTCCACTCTTTGTGAATCTCCCCCACATTTTTGAATGGGTTTCAGTCCTCTCCAGGGTGCGGTTATCCCTATTGCTTGTACACATTTGTTTCTACTACATCTTGTATTCACATGTCAACGTTTTGTCGAGGAAGGGGTGGGATATGTGTAGACATCGCTGTTACAAACTAGCCCCAGGCACTTCTATGGAGGATTTTTTGAGTGCTGTGTCTCCTCAATAGACAGTCTCTGCTATAACTACCTATGACAAGTTGCATGCAAGTTAGCTCTGTTGTAGTTAAAGTTTGCCCTCTTAAGGGGGGGTTCACATTTGCTCAGCGCAGTGGCAGGCCAGTTCTTAACAATAATGGGTTTCATACCGCTATACCTACCGAGCCACTCGAAGTTAGAGTACTAAAGTGTGTTGAGAAAAACGTCTGGATTTCAGACTTCTTCGTCCCCGCAAGAGTTTAACAGGTGTGATAATTCAAAAATCCCATGTTATTTTCCCATAGGTCAAATCGCAAGATACCGGATCTCAAAGATGGCAGCTTTTTTGGAGGTGAACTTCGGAGGTCTATTTGGCTTTTTTTAACATGGTCACATTGTGTTGTTACCTGCATTTCAGCTAGCCAGTAGGCCTATGTCTTGCAGACTAGGCAATATGACATCAACATTAACGTTAAAATGAAAGTCTTTCATTTACTCAATGAGTTTAAAAGCCATACCTTGCCCACACCAGTAACAACACTAACCTTAATAGCAGCACTAGCAAGCAATAGCAGCTGTTGGTGATATAGTCATGAAGATATTTTCACAGGTTATCCTTGGACTTTGAAAATTGGAATGACACATGGTTATCTGCCTTTAACATGGCCATATACTATCAAAATTCATTTTGAATTGATGCAAAAACTTGTTGTTTATACCAACAACTCTGATTAAATTACTGACTGATTGACATAAGTAAATGCCCGCGTACTGTTACTTAAGCTCACGTTCTGACAGTAATTACAGTATGTTTGATATCTAGCTAAAGTGCAGACTGGCATAAACATGGCGGTCAGTGGCTTCACTCTCCCAGCTGATCCAACCAATCTGGAGGGGGCCCAAATCAAAAGAGGTTTTAATGATGGACGAAGCCCATCTCCATGATTAGTCCATTCCCTGGCCACTGTGTCTACCGTCAGTCCGGGCCTGTCCATATTTAGTGCCAGGCGGGTCCATGCAATTAACCCTGGAAGCTGGGCCTCCTCTCCCTCCCTCCCTCATGCTCCCCCTTTTCCCTCACTCTCTTCCTCTATCTCCCTCTGTCTCTCCCTCTCTCTCTCTCTCGTTTATCCTGCTGAGTCCTCGGCCTCTCCGCTCCATCCTCCTCCATCTGCAGTCTGACGTCAGCCTCCACCCGCTATAGTGCCCGGTGAGTCATAGCCACACTGCTCATCATCTTTATTATTATTTTCATCAATTACATTATAAATGTCATCTCCCTCCCTCCCTCCATGCCACAACTGTGTCTGGCAGTGTTAGCGATTAGCCAGTGGATGGCCGGGCAGCGTCTCTTCCACAAAATGGAGGCGATAAAAGGCGGCTAAATTGCCGTGGATTGGCAGTAAGTTTGTCATCGTTGTCATCATTCAGCGACCGCACCGTGATGTCTTTACGGTGTGCCACGTTCGTGTGCCAGCGGAGCAAAGCTGACGTGGCTGTTTTTGTCACTATCTATATGAAGGGGGCGCATTATGGAATTAAAATGGAAGGGGCATCATGGTTGAGGCATGGGAAAAGGATATTCATCAGCAGGCTTTTATGTCGACTTTTTATTTATTTATTTATTTTAAACATCCTTACCTCTGAGGTTTCTTGATTGCGCTGCAGCTGGTAAGTGGTGACAAGAGTCTAAAATATGAGACAAAAACCTCAGTCTCCATTTGCCTTCAATTCGGGAGAGAGAAAAGGAGGGAAAAAATGTGGTTCTGTCTAAACACACGACCATGTACGCCTTCATATGGTTTAAAAAAACACAGCAGAAAATAACTGGAAGACCTTGACACTGGCAATTACTGCATCAGGCCTCAGCGATGAGCGACAAAAGGTTCAGTGGAGTGTTTCTGTGTGTGTTGGTGTGTGTGTGTATGGAGTGTATCTTTGTGTGTGTGTGTGTGTGTGTGTGTGTGTTGTGTGTGTGTATGGAGTGTCTGTGTGTGTGTGTGTGTGTGTGTATGTGTGGCTGGGTGTGTGCTGCCGCCTGCAAGAGTATAATAGGGCTAAATGTGAGTATTTTCTCAGGCACGTAGCCTGGGTTGTTCTGTGGCCCTGCAGTTTGGCGTGCTGTTGATGGATGGAGGCTAAAGGCATGCTTGAGCAGGCAGCGGTGGGGTCACAGGTCTGTTGCTGTCGGTAGAGACAGGGATGAGGTGGGGTGGTGTGTGTAGTTATGGTGAGGGGTTGAGATGGCACATACACGCCACATTGCAACACACTGGACTCTGGGCTGAGATGACATACCAGCATTTGCCCCGAGGGTAAGGCTCTTGATGTAAAAAGGTCAGTCTTCATATCTGTATACGGTAGACTTTGTGTTTGTTGTCACTAAAAAATTGACGGCTTTGCTGAGACAAACTCCAAATTCGAGACAAATTCTCGCTGGCAGTGTCCCATTCCTATCATGTTCACTCTCCACTCCGTCTGATGGCACGTAGTAGGCTACAGTATGTCTTTTTATTTTATTTCATCTCATTTTATCTCCGCTCTCTCTTATCTCCCTGCTTGTTAGCGTGTTAGCATTGAGATGGGCAGTGCCTCTTCTCTTCTCACTCCCTTCACACTGAAATAATTACACTGTAGTTAGAGCAGAGAGTCTCATTACGGCTCTGAGTTAAGGATGTGCCTGGGAGAGCCTGCAGTATATATCAGGGTCCTATTGAGAGCGGGGCGTTTTTTTTATTGATTATCGCCCTAACCCATCACACCTTCCCCGCTCCCCTACCACCACCACCACTACCACCTCGTGAGAGACTAATGAGACCCCATATTTCCAGCGGAAAGGTTAATACAACATTGAAATGCCAGGAGATTAATGATATTGTTTTCCTTGGTTGCCTGCGAAAGAGGAAGGTGACAAATTCCATGGCCCTTTCACTCCTCTAGCCCTCACCTGCTGCTATTGCACGCTGTGGCTCACCCTCCTGCTCTGAGGTGCATGCGTGTGCTGTGTGTGTTCTGTTAGCAGCTAGCGTAGCTGACAGAACAGGAAGCACGTGAGGATGCGGAAGGGATAGGGGGAGGCTGGCTCCTTTTTGTCTGTGTCGGGGACTAGATTGGGTGAATCTGTCTTCATTAGGCAGGGGTTAAAGTCAGCCATTAGGGCTCGTCCTGATGCCGAGATAAAAACAATTTGTGTGTGTGTATGTGTTTGAGTGTGTTTGTGGTGTCAGTGTCTGTTTGAATGACAGTGGGGTGTGAGCATCCATGTCTCTTTCTGCCTGTATATGTGTATGCACACGCATGTGTGTGTTTGTTTAGTTTCTCAGTGTTTTTCCAACTGTGTGTGTATCCTGGTTATGACACCATGGGACCCATCACAAATCTCCTGACACAAGACAGCAGGTGAGACTAGAGAAAATAACACAAAAAGGCTTCACTGTATTCAAAATGAGCATTATGCCAGATTCATATGAATCTCCTGCAAATGCAAGGATAATATGTGAAGCTAATTGGCATGTTATGTGGTGTTGAGGTCTAAAGCAATTTAATTATTTGAATATTTGTTTAATATAAAGTAAACCTTTAATATTGCTATGGGTAAACCTGAATCAGTCTTGGGGACAAGCTCCTGAAGGAATTTTAAAGCCACTGATGAAGCCACTGTTCAAACAGGTCTCAACCAAATGAGCTCCTTGTCTGGTTTCACCAGCCATTTGTTTCTGCAAAGAAAAGTGCTCTCTCGCCTCTCAATACGCGACATGACTGCAACATGACTATCGACAATAATTTCCTCAAATTCAGAGCGATTTCCTGTCAGTCTGTATATTTCAATCTGTCTGTTTAATTAGGCCAAAATGAAACCCTTTGTCAAATGGAATGAACGAAAGAGGAAGTACAGTGCAGCTCATAACAGCCCCCCCCCCCCCCACCCCTGAGCCTTTGCCACACACAATTACGCACCAGCTTGAGAGAAAGAGGAAATTACCTCTTTTGTCATCTCATTTTTCATTGGGTTGCTCGAAGCACAGAGCAACCCCCCCCCTAGCCCCCCCACCCCACCCCCACCTGCCAGCCTTGCTTATTTTGTGTCAACAGTAATTAATGCATCAGCGTGTACCTGGGCCGGGGGACAGTCTTTATTTCTCCATCATTTCAGCCAGGGCACGTCTCACTCTCACTCTCTCTCTCTCGCTCTCGCGGTCACCCACGTCGTCTGGATCTCTGTGGCTTTGCACTTTGCACAGGTTACAGATGACCCTCAGAGAAGGGCCCACAGGGCCCAGGGGGAGTGAAGAAGGAGCGGAAACAGTGAATGAGAGAGTTGGGGGGTCTCCTTTGTCCTCTCTACTGAGCCCAGTTAGCAGCACCAGACCTGGGACAGAGATGGAGTAACAGGACTGTAGGAATGTGGTGGTAAGTGTACTGCATGTTAAATAATGTATGTACATGCTAGATAATGTATATACATGTTAAATATATCTGGGTCAGCACTTGTGGACAGTGAGCAAATAAGACAGCTGTTGGATAGAATATGGATAGAAGTATCCAAAGCAGAAACAACCCAGGGGAACACACTGGAAAGTGAATAATATGCCACAAATGGCATGCCATATGTCCACAATTTCAGCAACCTGTAGTCACATGATGTTAACAAAGGCAAAGTCCTGTGTTGTTGTTTTTATTCTATCAATTATCAACTGCATTTCTCTCCAAAATCAGCATTGCAGGGACAAAGAAAGGAATGTTTTTTCTCCTGAATGTTAGTCTGCTCTCAGGCATGATCTTTGTCATCTTAATGCAGTCCCTGCGTGAGGCTCTGTCATTGCTACCAGGCTTACCATAATAGTGTGCCTTCCTGCTGAGCCCAGCACCTGTGGATCCAGTAGATCCGGTACTGACACGCCTAGTGGACCTGGGCTTGTGTGTGTGTGTGTGTGTGTGTGTGTGTGTGTGTGTGTGTGTGTGTGTGTTCACCTGATCCTAGACATGGCCCCCCTGTTCATTTCCTTCTCTCATCCATCCTGCTGCAGACAGCTGATATCTCTTCTCCCATCCGACAGACACCTGCAGCTCTGCAGCCAAATCAGTTTAAACACACACACACACACACACACACACACACACACACACACACACACATACAGTCACATGTAAAAATTTACACCCATGAAAACAGGTTCACACAGACACACATTAATGTACACACACATGCATAAGCATAATAAACTCTCAAAGAGTCAAGATCACAGTCACACACAGACACACTGAGAAGGAATCACACAGGCACACCCACAATCTAAGGCTGAACCCTCCCTCCCTGTCTACAGCATATACTAGGGCACTACCTGAATCTGAGCTGTTCAGTCCCTCAGCAAACAGTCTCCATTTTATCTCTTTTATTAAGGTTTGCCAGGGTTGATCAAATCTCTGTCCATTTAAATTAATTTAATATACTTGGAATCTATTTTTTTTTTAATTTTGGTGATGATGAAGATATTAATCTGATGTATGAGCACATAGGCCTAGCGAATACTCACACATGACTTTTAAAACACGATAATGAAGACTAATGTGTGGTTAAATCAATCCTTTCAGTTGGCACATGCTATATTGTTTACAATCACATAATTGTGTATTTTTGTAGGTTTGATGAAAGTAAGCTTTTCTATGAAAATTACCCAAGGTTTCTAAGAAAAACATCTATTTCCATCCATTTCTAATTTCACAAATCCAATTCCAGGAATTGTCCTGTCAACACCACAACAAAGAGACTGTCTAATCATATGATCCAGCATCTTCATCATCATTTGTCTCATCTTCATCTCTGTCTTTTCTTTTCCTCCATCAGTTGTAGTTGTAATCTCCACTGCAGCTGTTTCCTGACCTACACCAACCCCCATAGCCCATCTAAATACCCCCACCATATAGTCAACCAAACCAACCAACCCCCATAGCCCATTTAAATACCCCCACCATATAGTCAACCAAACCAACCAACCCCCATAGCCCATCTAAATACCCCCACCATATAGTCAACCAAACCAACCAACCCCCATAGCCCATTTAAATACCCCCACCATATAGTCAACCAAACCAACCAACCCCCCATAGCCCATTTAAATACCCCCACCATATAGTCAACCAAACCAACCAACCCCCCAGCCCATTTAAATGCCCCCACCATATAGTCAACCAAACCAACCAACCCCCATAGCCCATTTAAATACCCCCCCACCATATAGTCAACCAAACCAACCAACCCCCCCATAGCCCATTTAAATACCCCCCACCATATAGTCAACCAAACCAACCAACCCCCCATAGCCCATTTAAATACCCCCACCATATAGTCAACCAAACCAACCAACCCCCATAGCCCATCTAAATAAACCCCACCATAGTCAACCAAACCAACCAACCCCCATAGCCCATTTAAATACCCCCACCATATAGTCAACCAAACCAACCAACCCCCATAGCCCATTTAAATACCCCCACCATATAGTCAACCAAACCAACCAACCCCCATAGCCCATTTAAATAGCCCATCTAAACCAACCAACCCCCACCATATAGTCAACCAAACCAACCAACCCCATAGCCCATCTAAATACCCCCACCATATAGTCAACCAAACCAACCAACCCCCATAGCCCATCTAAATACCCCCACCATATAGTTGTCCAAGCCAGCCATCCCCTCCACACCACTCCGGGCACTGATACATCAACTACACCCACCCAACACACACACACACACACACACACACACACACACACACACACAGACATACACACACACACACACACACACACACACACACACACACACACACACACACGTCCTTCCCTTGTTAATTTCCAGGGAATCACTCCCTCTCCTGACAGCACCCACAGACACCCAATTTGCGCTGCTGCAGGATACATCCATCTCCTCTGCTCCGCAACCCAGGAGCCTCAGAGCCATCCCACCCAAGGCCCCTCTCACTCAGACCCCCATCCCACCCAAGGCCCCTCTCACTCAGACCCCCATCCCTACAACAGGACCAAGTGCAGGATTGCACAAAATGGACTAAAAGATGCTATGTTGGTGAAGAAATTGATGCACAACACTGCTATTTAAATGTATATCCATCAAATGGACCAATGTGACTGTGTGTTAAATTGCAATAAGAGTGTGAGTGTTGCTGGATTTAAAGATCAAAGAAGGCAAGTCCACTCTTATCCTTCTTTGCAATGGTCCTGCATTTATCATATCCAACTTTCGAAAAAAGTATGGAGAACCCTCTCAATAACCCTCTCCTCTGCAGACCTCTCTCTCTCTCTCTCTCTCTCTCTCTGGCTCTAGGCAGCTCAGGCCTACTGTATCAGCTGTGTGCTTCTGACTGGATGTGACACTAGATTCACATGCATTAGTGTCCCACTTGTCTTCAGTGTGCAGTAAGAGTTGCTGGGATGGATTGTAGGTTCTCAGTTCTAGAATCACCCAACAAGGGGACTCAGTAAGGGCACTGGATCTTTTGCAAAGACATTTTCTTAACTGTTAACCTTAAAATTTCCTCAAAAAATCTTGATATATATAAATGTTACAAGTTGAGAGTTGATAAGTTTATATTTACATTTGTTCATTTAGCAGACACTTATCCAACGTTGACAAGTATTAAAAGTTGGCAGGAACATCAAATACATAATAGTACTTCAGTATTATGGTACATAGTAATAACTCAGTGTTAAGTGTGCAAAGCTGAACAAACATACTGAAAGCATATTAGTCTGTCTGCCTCCAAGACATGATCACCAGTGTGCTAAGAAGTCTCCAAATAGTTTGGCTGGGACTGGGTGAAGGTTTTGATACATTCTGAAATCAGTGCTTTGTATAAATGGTTTCAATCTTGTGTGCCATCAACTGCCAGGACAAAAAGAGAAAAGATCAACATTAAACTTTAATTAAAACCCCCAAATCAGCAGTGGAGGAATGCTGGCAGTCCATCTGCTTTAAATAAAAAGCTTGATAACTCCTCAGTTCCCTTCTAGAGTAATATTCCGCTCTTTCCCCTTTACAAGAATCCACTTATCTTGGAGAGCACACACAGACACGTTGAATTAGTGTAAATATTTTCACAAGAAATGGGAACAACTTGCACATTCATTTTCTCCCCGTTTTCCCTCCCATTTTTCCCCCATTTGTGTTTGTAATTAGGAACTGTGGTGCTCAGACACCCAGTGGATAATCCGGCCTCTCAGTATTAGCCGGCAAGCAGAGCGTGAAAGTAATTGGTGAGTGTGACACAAATTGGATCTTAGCATGATGCGATGTGTAGTCCTCGGAGGCAATATTTGCAAAGCGATTAGAACAATGCTGTTGCTGCACATTTGTGAATTGCTTTAGCACATATACTGTAGTACGTGTAACGTTTTTTTTTTTTTTTGCTGAACGCTTAGAGGGTTTAGCATTACACTTCAAAAAGGATAGGATGTAAAGAGCAAGGGTAACACTGAGGACAGAAGAGTATTTATCATTTATTCATTATTTACCATGAGCGTCTGATGAAAATTCCCTTTTCATATTAACAGGTCTATAGTATAGTATAGACATTCACACAGTTCTCATTCACTATCATGTTAAATTGCACAGTGATAAAAGTGAACTCAACCACATCAAACACACAGGCTTACACAAAGACCCCCACAGCTTCTAATGGTGTTATTTTCTTGTTTAAAGCGCGAGACTCCTGATGGGATGTAGATGGACCGTAATGCTCTGTGAGGCTCCTACAGATAACGTGATTAAAAAACAAATTCATTACCCTGTAAAGAAAGCAGCCTGTAATTAGATCCTAAGCTCCAGTGGCGGCCACCGCTAGATGGTTGTGCCGGTGCAGCCGACCCCACACTAATGCCACCCTGGGATCAGGAGCCCAGTCGGGTGGGGTTGGGCGTTTGGGGATAGGGCAGTAGTCGGGGTATGGGTAGCTTGTAGACAGACACCCAGTGGCTGATAAATGATGGCCTTATCACCTCTGGAAAATGAGGGGTCAGTTTGTTCTGTGTGATTGCCTCACTGGTGGTAATGGTGTGTGTGTGTGTGTGTGTGTGGTTGGGGGGGGGGTAAGCGTGTGTGTGCGTGATGCCACACAGTATTGCTGTGTGCACTGTATATGAGACAGACAGTGCTGGCGGTCAGACCAGTAGGCTGAAAGGCGTCCACTGAGCAAACACATATAGTGACACCGGTCATCATGGCCGAGTTTGTTCGGAGAGTAGACGGGGCGGTGTTCTCTCACAGACATGCTGGAGATCAATCTTGACCTAGGAGAGATGCCCTCCTAGCCAAAAACTACAACAACGACAAAAAAAAATTGTCGTTGGACTTGAAACTGTACCAACATCTGGCATTTCTGCCCTAGCCAATCACAGCTGTAAGAAATATGCTGCCAACCCTAGCCAACTCTTTTGCACATAGATTGTGGAGTGTTCCAGTTCCGTCCGCCCAAATGTGATGCCTCCAGCACAAGAAGCTCCATCCATTACCCACAGTGTGTTGCATGCTGAACATGGAGAGACACACACAGTGCCTCCGGATGCCGTGTGCAAACACAGTAGGTATGCCTGATTATGAAGGCCCAGAAGAGGGAGAGGAAGAAAAATGTACTCACGCTTATTCTGGAGTCTTATCTCCACAAGAAATATGGCAATTGGAATGGAAGGTAGGAGAAGACAGAAAGACTAAGTGAAATGAAAGGATTCAGCTAAAAACACAAGGAAATAAATAGTGTAAAAACAAATATGACAGCAAGCTTTCCTTATCCTGGTGTAGAATTTGCAGGCAAACGACAAAAAGACAAAAGAAAACAATAAACCTTGTATTTGTGCAACCGCTTCAAAAAAACAAAACATGTACTGTCCATTTCCTGCTTTCTGACAGCATATAACTCTACAGCTATAAACAACAGCAAAAATAACATTAGCAGACAGGCTCCAGGGCTGAATATGAGCAGTTTACAGCTTAGCACTTTATCCGTTTCACAGGAGAGCACTAAAATAATTAGACGATGGCTTTGTGAGATGAGTCAGGCAGGGCTGGCCTTGGACGAGCCAGGATTCATTTATCACAGCTTGCCTGGCCACAGCCCCTCAGGACATGGGGGGCGAGAGAGCCGCTCCAGCGCTGCGAACACAGGGGAAGCCAGGTCTCATAATCCCACAGTGCTAAGATGTCTGCCAGTCTCCCTGTTTCTCTCAGCCTCTTACCCTCACTCTGTCCTCCTCTGTTTCTCTCTCTCCCTCTCTCTCTTTCTTTCTTTCTTTCTTTCACTGTTATGTATGCCTGTCCTCTGTCTCCCACCTTTCTCCTCCCTCCTCCTCCTCCTCTTTCCATCTCCCATTCCCTCTGTCTGTCTGTCTCTCTTTCCCTCTGTTGTATCCCTCACTTCCTTTCTTCCTCTCTTCTCCTCTCCTCCAAATGTACTGGCATCTCGTTGTGTTAATTTGCTGCTCCAGTGACACACATCATTGGGAGGGTCTCGTGTCTAATAACCCCAGCAGTCCCGAACGTGTCTCAGCCCTTTGAGTCGCTGGTGGAAGTGTCACTCAAATCATTAACAATGGGGACTGTGGACAAAAGAACTATGATGCGATGATGCGCTCACATGGGCGGACCCTTCCTTGTGACATAGAAAACACAAAGACACAAACACTTCACTTCCCACAGGCTCTTGTTCTTCATTTCACATCTGATGGTCGAGGCCAAATGTGAAGAACATCAGGGAGTATTTTTTTTTTTCTGAGGTAAAATGTTCTGCTATTACTTTAAGGGCTGGACAAAAATGTTCTCAAGATCTTGGCAAGGTGCTGTTTCCTGAGTGCCACTTGATCATAACTCAAGTTTGGAGCGGTAATGTTGATAATTTAGGGGCATGTCGGAGGTTATTTATGGGCAGCTGAAACAGACAATTAGTGCTGACGTCAAACAGGCCACGTGGAGGGAAAAGTCAGTTCATAATAACAGTAGATCCCACAGCACTTGATGCTAAAGGACAAGCTCTGTCTCTGTCTCTACCGAACTTTAAAGAAAGGCCAAGACATTTGATGTTTTAATTTATACGTTAAAGCCCAAGGGCTGAGTTGAAAATGGTAAAGCTCTGCTAAATTAGTCTTGCCAAGGATTTTGTGATCCTATAATAAATATTCAATGTCTCTTTATATTACAGTACTGGTACTACATTGTAACTATGTAACACAGTAATGTAATGTCCCTATTATCAACAAGCTTATCAAATGAATGATTTCTCAGTGTGTCACATTGTATTGCAGGTCATTTTTCATTAGCAATCGTAAAATCTGTGTGAAAAAACAAGACCAACTGTCCAGTAAGTACATTTTTGACCCTCACTGAAACCATGTTGTTTCCCCTTACTGGCTGTTGTGAAGTCTTTTCGTCCAGATCTTAAAGCATATGCTTTGAAAATATGTTTTTCAGGTCAGCTGTTGTATAATGCTACCACCATTTCAACATAGATGAGAAATTGATGCAATCCTGTCACACAGGTAGAAATATGCAGATCAAAGCAATCATCCACTGACAAAACACCTGGAAGGGGCATCATTATATATTTCATATATTATTTACATTATATAAGCTTTCAGATAATCACATCTCTCTCTCTCTCTCTCTCTCTCTCTCTCTCTCTCTCTCTCTCTCTCTCTCGATCCTTCCAACTGCTTTCATTTAAATTAGAACAGCAGAAGCCCAGTGTCCAAACTGTGATCCTAATGCTATTAATCTCTCACACCTCTGTCTTTGTCATCTGTAGGTACAAGATTGCCTTCCTTAAAGGGCTGAATAATTGATTGGATCTCAGAAAATGGTGACACTTAATGGTATGTTTGACATTTCAATTAAGCAAAGGTTTCAAAAAGATCAGCTTTCGCAGATGTACAGCATTTAGCCTTAACACAGTCTTGATATAATAACATTTCTCAAAATGAAACAATTCTACAATTCTTAAATCATACATGGAGTATTACCCTGGACTTGTCATAGCAACAAATCACAATGCAATACATTACAGTGAAAATATAGTCCTGAGTATTGTAGTTTGGGATGGCCTTGGGAGTAATTCATCTTTTTGTAAGGAATAATTTTGTGTATGTGTGTGTCTGTTTTTCTGTTAAAGGGTTTTGTGCAAATGTCCCCTCAGGAATGTGAGTATTTCTTCCTCTGTCCTTCCATCAACAGCTCCTTATTATTGGTGCCCAGGCAAACAACATTATTTCACATCCCTTTTTGTTTGCTTACCTTGGAAAGGACAATCACTCTGGCATGAGCCATGGCACTGCCTGTGTAGAAGAGAACATGTTGCTTATGCATACAATCACTGGGGAATCGTCTGAGGTGAACATTACCCAGCCACTGAAGCGGAGCGGTGATTATATTTTTTGGTGGGGTGCACCGACAGACAGGGGAAAAAAAAATTCAACGCTTTTGGGACGCAGGATTTGCTTAATGGCCGATCTCTCATCTGCGTCCGTTAATTAATGAATTAATGAACGGCAGTTTTGGGGCATCTCCCACTGTGTGCGCGCACACACGTCATTAATCACAGGAGGTTTCTATTAGCCAGGTCATCCGGGCCTCGTGCTTAACAATTATGGCTTGATTAAGAGACGTTCATCAGGCAGTTGGAGACAATGAATGGGACTGTTGAATTGGCCCTGTGCGCCTGAGTAAACGTGGAATAGGAGGGAGAGAGGATGGCTGGGCAGAACACAGGTCAGGAGATAGGGCTGGACTGGACTAACGTTTGTGATAGCTGGACAGCAAGGGACAGTACTGTTTGAATAGAATATCTGGCGGATGTGTTTCTATAACCCCTCTATAATTACAATTCTGCACAACAACACCAGAGATGTAAAAGTCTGGCTTCAGAAAGTAAAAGTCCTGCCATGTAGCCTATTGGTTCTACCTGTGATTTCATTTATTAGCTGATCTACCTGGCTTAAGAGTTGTGCTAATTAGAATAAGCTGATTAAGTGAATGGTTGGAACGAAAATGTGGCAGGACATTTACTTTCTGAAGCCGGACTTTTACACCTCTGTACAACACCATGGAGTTTTGATGGTGCCTGGGCTATTATGGAGTTTGGAATAGTTAGGCAACCAAAATGTGTGAAATGTCTGACCCAGTGAACCACTTCTTGGCTCCTAGTGAGCCCAATACCAATTTCACCTGTGCTGGGTGAACGAGCACAGCAAAAGACCTACAGTACTTGAGCCTCAAAGCACTGTGGCTGAAGAATAAAAGGATAAGATCCATGAAGGCAAGAGAGAGAGACAGAGAGGAAGAGAGAAAGGAAACAGTGAGAGAGGGAGGGAGGGAGGGAGAGGGGGGTTAGCGCTGAAATGCTAATGCTAGGAGAATGTGTGTGCCGCATGCAGCTGGCTGTGGCCGTGCTGACACGCGTGATGAATGGTGTGGCGTTGGCTCCGGTGGCCCCGTGCTCCCGCTCATTGTCACCAATCCGGAGACAGAAGAGAAAGAGAGGAGCGCGCAGGGGACAGAGGACCCAGCGGAGGATGCTTCCCTTAATTAACCCACAAACCAGCAAAGCCCTCCATCCTGCCCCGCTATGCTACCCCCACCCTCCTGTGTCTTTTCTTCCTCTTGGCTTTCACTCTCTTGGTCTCACTTACACACACATACAGTACAGAGAGGGGGCGGAGAGAGAGAGGGAGAGAGAGAGAGAGGGAGAGAAGAAGAGAGAGTTAGAGAGACAATAACGAGAGACAAAGATGAGCACTCATTGGAACTCTCTCGGAATAGGTATCTGCTGAGCACAGCTCTTGATCTGTGAAGCCCACACCCCCCATTCCGAATGCCTCAGCTCGGCAGGAACAACAGCATTCCGACAAGAAATAGCAATTACTGTCTTGTATGAGCAAATTTGCCTGAGCACAACCCTGCCATTCCACGATCCCGACACCATTAAAAGTAAGGACCTGAGAGAGAGAGAGAGAGAGAGAGAGAGAGAGAGAGAGAGAGAGAGAGAGAGATTGATGGAGAGAGAGTGAGAGATTAAAAGCAGGACCAGAGAGAGAGAGAGAGAAAGAGAAAGAGAGAGAGAGAGAAAGAGAAAGAGAGAAAGAGAGAGAGAAAGAGAGAGAGGGCCAGGTGAAAAATGAGGTAAATGGGCTGCATGGCAACCAGCGGAAATTGCAAAATAACAAAAGGCAAAAGTTGCTTGGCTGGCAAAGGCGGGTCGAGTCGTTCATTCATCTGGTCGCCTGGTGGACATAAGTGGACCCCCAAACACACACACACAACACAACACTCATCCTGTCACCGCTGATGGCTTTGCTTAGAGGGTCACTATGAATTTGTTGGACCTTTGTTGGACCATAAATACGGACAAAGTGATTTTCCCTACTTCTTTCCCCCGCGGTGTGCCCACCTTTACATTGAAATCAAAGCAGGCCAACCAAATCTACCACACTCATGGCCCCCTGTTGCAAGTTGTAGAATATTAAATGCATTATTCAAATGCCTCCAACCATCCGAAAGATTGCTCTGTGCAGCATGCCGTTAGGCCTTCTTTCCCTTTCATTGTTTTCCCCTCCTGAAGCGGTCAGATAATGTTGTAATTGTATTTCTGCTGTTCTCTTGAGACTGGCTGGGTTGGATATTGCAAATGCTAATGTCCCAAAGGACATTATGAGTCAACTCTTTCTGCCTTATACTGCTGACAGTCTGGCCAATTATGGTGCGCTTTTGGAGGCCCTAGTGATTGGGAGCGAGTGTGAGCATCTGGTTGAGCATGGCTGTAGGATGAGGAGTTAGTTTAGTATCTGAAGCACGTCCCGCCTTGAGTCCTTTTTAAGGGTTCTTCAAAGGCACGGCGGCCTGGACTGATGATTTGGAGCATTTAGCTTTCTGTTTGATGTCAGCCTGCCAAGTTGAACAGCATGCGGATTAGTTTGTGAGCATTTGTGTGTGTCTCCCTGTGTGTGCATCGCTGTGTGTGGGTGTACCTGTATGTGGGCGCATGTGTGTGTGTGTGTGTTTATTTATTCATAACATACACGCATACCTGAAACGTGCAAACTCTTTGAAGATGCTTCATTTTGATATTCTCTGACAGCAACCATATTTTGTGAAATGCACATATAAACATATCTTTTGAGAAAAAAAACTGTTTTTAAAACATAATTAAAACTTCAGCAAATGGAAACAGACATAAACCATAAACAACAGTATTCCAACAGTCCCTAAAACTATGGTTAGATATCATATTCCACTATTCAAAAATATGTTATGTTGTAGTGGTCCTGGAACAAAGTGTTCTATTTTACAAGCAAGGATTTTTTCCCCATCTTTTAAGTATGTACCTTCTTCTCATTTATTACAAGGTCATGCGGTAAAATGTTAACATCTCTTCCCATAAAGAAAGTGTTAGATTTGGCATAAATGGCCCACTGTAGAGTAATATCACCCAACAACATTCATTATTTTTTAAATGTTTTTAATTCCTTTTTTAGCAAAAAAGGCAACACACAGATAGGCTACAAAGATCCAACAATATTGAGAATTGAGAAAAGGAAAGAGAACGGATAACTGTACTTTCAAAAAAAGAGGGGGGAATAGGAGTTTGAAAAAAAAGAAATTCCATCATCTTGGTAACTGATGGAACATTTTTTTGTGTTCACCATGGTTTTCTCTAATTTGTTGCAAATGTCGAGGAAGAAGCATGGTTAGCATGCAAGACATAAAGTGGGTCCATTGAAATTTGTTGTCTCAGCATTTCAACATTACGTGAATGTTATGAATCCATGAAATCTTTATGGCAAAAGCTTTTCATGAGGGAGAGATAGGACACACGGAGGAGAGAGAGGGGAAACATCTTATATTCCACAAATCTTTTTTCCATTATTCACAATATACCTTTTTTATTTTAATAAATACAAAACAACAACAATGTGATTTCAAAAGAAACATATTATAAACAAAAAAGTTAGTATTTTTTTTTAAAAAAAGTCACTAAAATGCATTGGACATTTCAAATATTGATATTAATTTGGTATGTTCTCTTTCTGATATCTCACCTTTTCCCAGATGAAAATGCTTCGAACTGGCACGTTACTCAGTGAAAGAGGGCTTATGGAAAACCCACTGCCAATAAGAACCAGAGAAATCAAAATAATAGCAATAAAAAAAAGGTTTGGAAGGGGATTTTTCATCAGTCAGATTGGAATGAACTTCAATGTGATGATGCATATGAATATATTTATATATACATATGTAGGCCTAGACACACACGAACACCACCAAAACAAAAACAAATCAAAACAAAAAAAAGATCATGAGATGCTCTTTGCACCTCATTTTCAGAAGACTGGCCACGATATCGAGATGATGTGACATGAACATGGCGCTCAAGAACTCATGAACAGTAAAGGACCGAAATGCTCAATAAAACCGTTAGCTCCACACCCTCGTTATCAACACTAATTGTACAGTATAAAACTGGAGAGAAGAGCAAACAAACAGTCATTAAACCAGTAAATCCTGAATGTTACTGTAACCGTAAAAAATATCATTTGAAAAAAAGCAGCGTGGTTTTTCACTTGATATTTAGTTCTGCATGGTTTCACTTTAGAAAAGGAATAACAAGCAATACGATCGAAAGGTGCAAGAAAAAGAGAGTTTGAAAAACCAACATGAATGTAACAAAGAATGTAAAACCCAAAATATATATTTAACCAAAATAGTGTCTGAATTCTGTACTGCTTGGTAAACTGTGTTCGGTGACTGAGAGTATAGACCCTTTCAACAAGGTACAATGCTTGAACATTCTATTTGGGCCCCAATCTACTTCCTCTGCATTAAGATAACATATGGAATGTTAAAAAGGAAGTCTTGTGGGGCCAACTATGATGCTGATAATGGAACTCTCTTGAAAGGGTCCATTGTGGTTTGCTCATTGCTTGTGAGACAGAGGCAGTAGTAAACTTTACAAAAAGATCGTTCTTTAGTACTCTGTACACATATGCAAGATCGTTCTTTAGTACTCTGTACACATATGCATTGCCAATCTCATATTGAGTTATGTCTCATGCCCAGACCTGCAATGCCCAGCACTTTATGGAGTATTGCTTAACCTGGACAACTGATCAGCCACAGTGGATTTTTCCTTGTGTCTCCTTGAATACACTGGTTCGTGCTGTTGAGAGCCTCAGTGCTGTTTTGCATGTGACGACTCTAAGTGCTTTAAAACAATAAATAACAAAAACTAATTCTATTTGCCAGTCTATTTAGTACAGGGTTGTTAACACATGTGAATGCTTTTAACTTTGTCGTTTTTTTTTCTTCAGCACTGGAGTGAGGCTGTGGATGCCTCAGCAGCATCTGAAAGCTCAGATGCATGAAGCCTGACCGCAAGTGCTTCAGCTCTCCCACGGCAGAGCCGCCCTGGCGCTTCGTTTGTCTGAATTAACGTAAAACTACACATGAAAGGAAGAAAAAAACAGATAAGAGCTAGCAGGAGCAGGGGAGAGACTCTTGTAAAACTCTCAAGCGTACAGACCACCAGCCTGGAGCAACACGTCCACATCTCCCTCCTCAGTGGATGTCCACAGGAATTAGTGGACTCTGATGTTTAACCAATTTCAAAAAGTCGATGTGGGCAACTGAGAGAAGCGTTTTTTTTCTTGGAGTGAGCACAAACAGAGATCAAGCAGAAAAGAAATGAAAGACGCAAAACAACGGCATGGCCATCACAAAGGGCTAGTATTAGGGGTTATTAGCCTTGAAGTATTTTCAACTCAAATGTTGATAAACTGTGATAGACTTCAGGTCCAACTGCAGGGTTTGGGTTGGGTTGAGTTGAGGGTGGTGGTGGTGGGGGGGTCAATTGTGTCTCTTGAGGGCAATCAGAATGCGTTGGGGAGGGGTTCAACTGTGCATTAGCGGAGCGGGTTTGGGGGGGATTCTATTTCAACCACTTGTAAACCGTGGAGAAAACAAACATTGGGACAATCCATCGTCAGACACGTCAAACCCTCTGGAGACCCATGGAGCTCAATCAGCTCCAGCCTCGCCCTTTCGTCACCCTCCACACACACACACACACACACACACACACACACACACACACATACATACAGCCACCATCAAATACTGCCTAATCCCCCATCAGAGGGAGAAATCTCCACCATGGTTACAAATGTACGAACACTTACACACACACACACACACACACACACACATCGCACGCACACACACACACCACAGGGCCAACACCTGTTTACTGTGTGCAGCCCCCGACCCTGGGCCCCGTGACTACTTAGTTAATATCTCTCTGTACATTGCTACCTGTATATATCTTCTTTATCTCTTAGTTTACACAGTACAGAAATCTCCTTCACAGATCCCCATCTTCTTCTTCATGTCAGCAGGGCTATGCTTTTTGTGCTTATCACCAAATTGCAGTGCAAAAATAATAATAATTAATAATAATAATCATAATCATAATAGCAACAATTAATCAATGGTAATTATTAACACATGGAGGATCATAAAATAATTACTTGTAGCGACAGCCTTTCCATTCACATATAGTACAGATAATCTGATGAAACCAACAGTATGAGAATTAAAAACAAAACAAGAAAAGGTTTAACAGAAAATGGCTTGCATAGCAATGCAAAACAATGTTAAGAACATATTTACAGGAAAAATCCCTTTTCCTCCTCACGTACTTTGTAATCTGGATGGATATCTTCCATTCTTTGTTTCATTACTTTTTTTTTTAAGTCTTCTCACAAAAAAAAAGTCAGTTTTTTTTTAAGGTGGAAGGTGGGAGATAACTTCTTGAAAGGATAAAAATGTCAAATCCAGCGTTGTGGTGGTCTGTCTTTCCATGGACATTTACAGATTTGCCACAATGTTTTCCCTGTCGCCCCTCATCGCCGTCTTTTCCTCTCCTCTCCTTGTGGTGAGACATATTGGCGGATGAAGTCCAAGTTTCCCCACAGAACAGAGGAAGCGTGTAAGTGAGGACAGACATGCATACTCCTGCTTCAGCATCCTCAGGTCTCTCTGTGAGGAGAAGAACAAGGCACTGTAATAAAGAGCAGGAACTGCCACAATGACCTCAGATGTTTCTTATCCCTTGCACCAATGGTCAATCACATTTCCATTCATAAGAAAAACAGCATTTAATCATTAAAACATAAAATGAATGATTAAGAAAAAAGATAAAACATCTAGAAAGTCCATCATTCATTCATCTAGAACTTCAATCACACCAAGGCTAGGTTGTCATACTATGGCAATACAATGGGCCAGTGTTGTACTATGCCAGACAATCAGCTTAGGTACATAATTCCCCAGAGTACTGTGGTTGGCCGTTTGTCCCCAGGAAGTTGTTCCGTCTCAGGTGCTCTGTGGCCCCCGGGCTGCTGCTGTGGCTAGCCCCTCTGGCCCTCTCTTCTTGGGGCCCCCGTGGAGCCCCTTGGAGGGGCGGTGCCCCAGGAGCTGTGACCACCGAGGGAGGGAAGGAGGGTTTGCTGTAAGGGTGGCATGGCTTCTTCTGGAAACACACACACACACATACATACAGCCACCATCAAATACTGCCTAATCCCCCATCAGAGGGAGAAATCTCCACCATGGTTACAAATGCACGAACACTTACACACACACACACACACACACACACACACGCACACACACGCACACACACACACGCAGGGCCAACACCTGTTTACTGTGTGCAGCCCCCCGGCCCTGGGCCCCGTGACTACTTAGTTAATATCTCTCTGTACATTGCTACTGTATATATCTTCTTATCTCTTAGTTTACAGTACAGAAATCTCCACTTCACAGATCCCCGATCAGCTTCTTCATGTCAGCAGGAGCTATGCTTTTTGTGCTTATCACCAAAATTGCAGTGCAAAAAATAATAATAATTAATAATAATAATCATAATCATAATAGCAACAATTAATCAATGGTAATTATTAACACATGGAGGATCATAAAATAATTACTTTATGGCACGACAGCCTTTCCATTCACATATAGTACAGATAATCTGATGAAACCAACAGTATGAGAAATTAAAAACAAAACAAGAAAAGGTTGAACAGAAAATGGCTTGCATAGCAATGCAAAAACAATGTTAAGAACATATTTACAGGAAAAATCCCTTTTGCTCTCCGTACTTTAGCAATCTGGATGGATATCTTCCATTCTTTTGTTTCATTACTTTTTTTTTTTAAGTCTTCTCACAAAAAAAGTCAGTTTTTTTTTAAGGTGGAAGGTGGGAGATAACTTCTTGAAAGGATAAAAATGTCAAATCAACGTTGTGTGGTCTGTCTTTCCATGGACATTTACAGATTTGCCACAATGTTTTCCCGCTGTCGCCCTCATCTTCGTCTTTCCTCTCCTCTCCTTGTGGTGAGACATAGTGACGGATGAAGTCCAAGTTTCCCACAGAACAGAGGAAACGTGTAAGTGAGGACAGACATGGCATACTCCTGCTTCAGCATCCTCAGGTCACTCTGTGAGGAGAAGAACAAGGCACTGTAATAAAGAGCAGGAACTGCCACAATGACCTCCAGATGTTTCTTATCCCTTGCACCAATGGTCAATCACATTTCCATTCATAAGAAAAACAGCATTTAATCATTAAAACATAAAATGAATGATTAAGAAAAAGATAAAAACATCTAGAAAGTCCATCATTCATTCATCTAGAACTTCAATCACACCAAGGCTAGGTTGTCATACTATGGCAATACAATAGGCCAGTGTTGTACTATGCCAGACAATCAGCTTACGTACATAATTCCCCAGAGTACTGTGGTTGGCCGTTTGTCCCCAGGAAGTTGTTCCCGTCTGAGTGCTCTGTGGCCCCCCGCTGCTGCTGTGGCTGGCCCCTCTGGCCCTCTCCCTTGCGGGGCCCCGTGGAGCCCTTGGAGGAGACGGTGCCCGAGGAGCTGTGACCACCCGGGGAGGGGAAGGAGGGTTTGCTGTAGGGTGGCATGGCTTCTTCTGGAAACACACACACACACACACACACACACACACACACACACACACACACACACACACACACACACACACAGCAGGTCAGGGTTAGGGATGCATACAGTAGACCTACAACAAGCTCTCCAACCATGACAAGTACTTACAAAGCACAAAGCAAATAAAGAATAACCAAATTTGATAATTTCATTTTGTAAATATAATATTTAGTAAATGTGAAATTGCTTTTCAAGTTTTGTCTAAAAATGTGTTATGTTACACGTAGGTAATAATATATATTATAAAACTGTAATAAGCCTGTTACAGCATATAGCAGTAGGACTACATTTGTTGTAGACAAACACAGTGTTCTTGCACACTAGATGACTGACGTCAATCACACATTCCGAATTCAAAATTGCTTCCAGCTTTCCTCATTTGTATAAACTACACTCATTAAACAACATTAAAATGAACTTTGAAAAAATCAGAAGAAAATCAGGGGAAAGTGATTTGGCAC
>NC_063203.1:19469033-19484033 GCF_017589495.1 Alosa alosa | reverse complement strand
TGCTTTCAAACTGTAAAAGTGTTAAAAAATTCTTCACTTCAAGGCTTTTCACTCACGACTTAACTTCTCTTCACACCTTTTTATTTGTTTGCGATCAAGAAGGGGGTGATGTCGAAATTATCTGTGAAAAATGAACCCCTTACAAACCTGGCACACTCCAGGTTCGTTATGCTACCTGTGCAAAAAAAAAAAAAAAGTTTCGCAGGGACCGTCGCTCAGCGTTGATGTGCTGCTGACCGCACTGAATTAGTGCGCCGCTGCCAAGCGCCTCACTTAGACTCCTCTCCGCCCATCTCTTCTCTGCCTCACACTGACAGCTCTGGCCAGTCTGACGGATTGCCTCCTCATCCATGCTAAGTGCTCCTCTGTCCTCAACATCCCCCGGACACGTCGTCATTTACCCAAACTTCTCTCCGCTCCACTCCTCACCTTCCGAGTCCCACCACCACCACCACCACCCCCAACCCCAAAACTTATGGGCCCACTCTTTTTATTTCCATGTTAAATCACCGTTTTATATCTTTCAGCGGGGGTTCAGATGAAGGTTGTGTTTTTTGGACTGCAGCAGCTCTTGATGTGGGAGCTGTGCTCCTGGCTCAGGGTCTGCTCTCTCTTTCTGGGCTGCGATGGTGAGTTTAACAGCCCCAGGGGCGGGTAAACTGAAGCCCTGAATCGAGGAGAGGGGAGGAGGGGTGGGGGATTGGGGGGTTGTTGAAGGGTAGTAAAAAGCTGGGGGACAGCCCTGGCATTGGCCACCAGTAAAAGTGATTTACGCTGATGCGCAGCCCTCATCTGCATATCGTTAAGCTGTCGTAATCATCCCCCTTGACGAGCGGGCGTCTCTGCCTCAGACGGACGGACGTGATCAGGGTCTCTCTCCCCATGCTCACACAAACACACACACACACACACACACACTCTCTCCCTCTCTCACACACACACACTCACATAGTAGGGGTTTATGGTGGACTAATCGGCCCCAGGCAGAGCTGGAGTGAGCTTACTGGCTATGTCGGAGCTGCTGTAAAACCCACTGCCACATGAGGAACGTTCTAAAACAACAATAAAACCCACACAATAACGCTCCTCATCTTATTCCTTCTGCTATCACTAGCCTAACTCCTTGAGCTTTATCGCCTGTTTTTAGAGCATATGTGTTCCTGTATGTAGTTCTCTAGAGGAAGAGGAAGTGTATGAAGACATCCACCCCACCCCACCCCACCCCACCCCACCCCACCCCACCCCTTTCCCCGTCGCCCCAGGTGAAATCGATTTGATGTGTACCGCTTAGCTGCACATCTCTCTCTCTCTCTCTCTCTCTCTCTCTCTCTCTCTCTCTCTCTCTCTGTGGGTTCTGTTGGTGTTGGGATGCCGTGCTAGCGTAGCGCGCAGCTGCTGTAACAGGAGAGGGGGGAGCAGACCTATTTCCATATGATTAAAACAATGAGTGATCTATCATCTTCATCCGCATGCGCCAACAGGCTTCATCCATACACCCTCCCCTGTGCTCTCTCCCTCTCCCTCCCTCTCTCTCTCCTTCCCTCTCCCACCTACCCTCTCTCTCTCCCTCCCTCTCTCTCTCTCCCTCTCTCTCTCCTTCCCTCTCTCTCCCTCCCTCTCTCACTCCCTCCCACTCTCTCTCATTCCCTCTCTCTCTGGGCTCCTGTCTGGACTGTGGCAGGGTGAGATTTGTTTTTCTGCTCCCACATTCCGACCCCTCCCCTCCCCATCTTACTGGTGGTGCAGCAACCCAACCCCCCAGCAGTAACCCTAAAGCTGGCCCGTGTCTGGGGGTCTGTCAGGCTCAGAGCAGTGGGGAGTAGTGGGGATATGATGGGAGGAGATAATAGGAAATAGTGCTGTCTGCAGAGTAATGCAGTACAGTCAGGAGGAGATGCGGAGGCGGAGGCAGAGAGAGAGAGAGAGAGAGAGAGAGATGGAGAGAGGGAAAGAGAGAGGGAGAGAGAGATGCAGGGTAGATTAGGCCACGCGGTGCAGCTTTTCCATTCCTCTAAATAGATCAGCCGTGCCATGTGTCAGGCTGGGCTTCGCCTCTGCTCCATCATCCAGCCACAAAACTGCACTCCCAGGCAGCGCTGGCCCCCGACAGACACACAGCCAGCCAGGCAGAGAGGCGTGAGGGCAGGTCTCAGCCTCCGCACCCTCACCCTCCTCTCCCTCACCCTCCCTGTCTTCCTTTCGTTCCTCTTTTCTTTAGACTCCCTCGCTCTTCCCATTTACTCCCTCTCGCTTTGACTCCTTCTCTTTTTCAATCTCTTACACTCTTCTATTCCTTTTCTCACTGACACTCTCTCACCTCTCTCTCTCTCTCTCTGTTTCTTTCATAGCCACGCATCTATCCCTCTCTTTTTTTTCTGCCATCGTCCCTCACAGTGCAGTGCGCCCGTGACGTACAGGCTGAGAAGTCATTGGTCTATACATACACAATATACCCATCTCTCATCACAAGCGCTGCAGGATGATGAAACACAGACTCGTTGTGAGACCGCAGGGTCAGGCCACTGCACGACCGTCGTGTCCCTAGCCCATTCTCGAGCCTGACAGCGGCATGTGCCATGTTGCCCACAATTACAGCGTGTTCTTGGCTGACGGACGCCAAGCTAAAGGAAGGAGGAAGGTCCCCTGGCGTTGGGTGTTTTTACCGAAGAGAAGAGAGAGAGAGAGAGAGAGAGAGAGAGAAGGGCACCCTGGGAGTTCAGATGTGGTGTGCACCTCTCTCTCTCGCTCTCTCTCTCTCTCTCTCTCTCTCTCTCTCACTCTCTCTCTCTCTTCTCCTAGCACAATGTCATACCCTTCAATCGTCCCCCAAAGACAGTTGGCCATAAAAGCTTTCAATACGAGCCCGTAAAAATGGAAATGGTGCCTCCAGTCTAGAACGAGGAGAGAGGCAGACAGACAGAAAGGGAGAAAGAACTAGACTCGTACGTGAGATTTATTTTAAAATCCATTGGGAGAGAGAAAGTGAGAGAGAGAGAGATATGTGTGTGGCATTGGCATATGAGTTCACTACTTCCCTCTCTCATTTTTCTGACTCTTTCTCTCTCTCTCTCTCTCTCTAGTTCTCCCTCTCTTTCAGTCTCTCTCTACCTTCTTAAAATTCATTGGAGTTCCTTATCTGTATCGGCGACAATAATTATGAATCCGCAGAGTCCGTCCAAACTGCGTGAACAAACTGGATTAAAAATCTTTTTTTTCATTTTCAGGTGAAGAGTGAATATAGAATGAATTAGACTGGAAACGGTGCATTTAGGCTCCATCAAAAATCGTGATGTAATGGAAGCATGTTCACCCTGGGAAGGTGAACAATGTAAACTATGTACACATATACGTCAACAGAAATAAACAGAGATAATTGCTTTTCTGGAGAACAGGAGGTTAGCCAACTGTAAATCAGTGACTGAACGGCATGTGTTGCCGGTAGATTAAATGGAGTTTGGCCAGCTCATTATCGTTTTATTTTATATGCAGGCGGAGCAGTAATTTGATGTGTGGGTTGATAAGCGCTCTATGATCTTTTGACTAAGTAGGGAGAGTTAGTCTTCACAATTAACTTTCTCCTCTCTTTCTCAGCTCCCACACTCTAGTCCACTGTTTTTCTAAAATCTCGGAGGCAATTTAAACATTTCTTTTTTATCATGCACAAACAGTTTTCTGCTGCCAATAAAATGAGGTCTGCGGTAAATTTACTAACTCTTATGTTGGGGAAATTAGGGGAAAATGACTGAGGTTAGCGCAAACACTGTTCCATTAAATACTTTTAAGTGATGAAACAAATGGATTTGGACCTCTTCCCAGTAAACAGCAACCCCAGGCACACACACAACTATATAACTGTGCACAGAAAATAGCAAATGCTAACAGGTATGTTATTTGATATTGCATACATGATATTGACTACTATAATATAGTATATTATACAAGGCCAGTTGTGCACAGTCCTGAATGGAGCCATCTAGAGGTCGTTGGTCTCTTTCAGACTCACCAGTGACAGAGCTGTCCAGGTTGTCCATGCTGGACCCCGGGGTGTGCTCCACGCCACGAAGGGGTCGGGACATCTCGTAGCCCTCCTCCTCATCCTCCTCATCGTCCTCGTCTTCATCTGGGATGTCGGTCTCCAGGTCAGACACGAGCGCGCTGGACACGTAGCCGACTGGGGGAGCAGGGGCCTGAGGGGGATATGGGCTGCCCTGCATGTGCCTGTTTTTTTTTTAAAGAAAGGAAAAAAAATAATAAACCCTCTGGAGGCATTTTCTGTTAACATCCCGGTGTCTGGAGTGTAGGGAAATTGTAACACATCAAGCTGACGTGAATTAAAATGTAGATATTATGGCTGAGAACTCGTTGAGAAAACTGTCAAAAAGTGTGAAAAGAGGCCAAGCTCAAAAGATGAAGAGACAAATGTGTGTCTGTGTGTGTGTGTGAGAGTGTGTGTCCAAGCTCAAAAGATGGAGAAGACAAATGTGTGTGTGTGTGTGTGTGTGTGTGTGTGTGTGTGTGTGTGAGGGGAGAGACAGTGGGTGGGGACCTGTCACAGCTGTTTCTGGCACATTCCGGCACTTGACTGAACTGTCAACCCGGCTCATTCCACGGTGCGCCTCCTGGCTCGGCTAACACAATGACCCTCTAATTGCTGCCAAGGAGGGCACAATAGCAGTGTGAATCCAGGGCCTGCATTGTGGCTGTCACTTTTGGAGTAGCAAACGTTGCTGACAGTGTGTGTGTGTGTGTGTGTGTGTGTGTGTGTGTGTGTGTGTGTGTGTGTGTGTGTGTGTGTGTGTGTGTGTGTGGCATGTGTGTGGCTTTGATGTGGATTGTGGTGGTAGGATTTGGTGGTGATTACCACCCTTCTCTGCTCTTGTCAAAGAAGTGCCTTAGCCAACATAGTCATTACTGGATAACACGCCCTTTGCTGACATGTCAAACGATGACTGCCTTTCTCTCTCTCTCTCTTTCTCTTTCTCTCTCTCTCTCCTTCTCTCTCTCTCTCTCTCCTTCTCTCTTTCACTCTCTATTTCTCTCATCTCGTCTCTCTCTCTTCAAATGCATTTCTGTCTGAATGACTTAGTATGTGTGAGCATGTGTGTGTGTGTGTGTGTGTGTGTGTGCGTGTGTGTGTGCGTGCAATTCACTAATGAATGGATGCCAGTCTCTTGCACACACACATACACACACACACACACGCCTCAGACAGGATGAGACATGGGCTTCATTTGCTTCGCCTGAGCGCCACAGAAATGCAATTTCTACTGTAGTCTTAAACCGTCGCCTGCGTCTCTAAATGAACACTTTAATGCGTCACACTGCACAATTTCATTTCTTTTTAAGTCGAAATGAGCAGCGCGCTCGCGGTACTGCGCTCTCGAGTGCAGTGGCCTGGGCTCGTTATGATTAATGAGCGTCTATGGGAGAGAGAGAAAGGCCAGTTCATCTGACAAGTCACAGTGAGCAAACAGCATCACAAGATAAACTGCACCAACAGAGAGATTCTCATATTTACAAGCACAACACTAGGCCAACATGATTCCAACATCATCGCCTCCGAGACTGATGCTCTACATGTGTTCAGTTAATAACTGAGGCAGACTTCTAAAACTGCAATAAGTGCAATTTTCAAAATTCAATATAAATGTGGCATCTTGATGAATAGACCCAGACTGTATATAATTTCATGTACTGAACTAAACACATCTGAAGCATTACTCAAGGCATCAATATTAAACAAACATGAATTGTAAAGATTGCAATTTGTTTTGCCTTGTGTTGTACCTGTAAATGAGCTAAATATGTATCAATCAGAACTATGCTCATATCCTGTTCACCTAGCTATCATTACTTTACCTTTATTTACCATAATTAAACCAAACTGATCTGATCAGTATGACTTGACCTGTTTAGTATATCCAAAGTACCAACTAGTGTTAGTGTGTAGAGTGTGAGTGTGTGTGTGTGTGTCTGTGTGTGTGTATGTGTGTGTGTGTGTGTGTGTGTGTGTGTGTGTGTGTGTATACGGCATGAGCGTACCACGTCTGCTTGGCCATGTCCATCTGGTAGGCGCGGGTGATCTCGTCCAGGTGGGCCTGCAGCATGGGCTGCATCTCCTCGCGCGGCGACGGCGTCAGCGTGGCCGTGGATTGCTGTCCGAACGACACGGCCGCGGGCGACGAGGCCACGCCGCGCACCGGTGGGGTCGGCACGCGCTCCTCCTCCTCCTCCAGCTCGTCCTCCATGCCCTGGTGCAGGTAGGTCTGCATCGGCAGCGGAGGCCCCCAGCCATCGCTCTCATAGCTGGGGGAGACGGGGGAGATGTGGGCTGTTAGAGGTGTGACTGGAGCACAATGATTCATTCAGCTCATAGGCGAGGTGGCAGTAGAGATAAGATATAAGGGTCCTGTTCTTGGGAAGCTTATGTGAGTAACCCTGAGTACACCTGAGATGAAATATTCATCTGATCCATATTCCTACACCCCCAAACAAAAACACACACACACACACACCTTATAGCATTCGATTCTGTCTTCAAATAGAGTAGCATTAACATAATTACAGTATAATGGTCCAATAGAACACTCTGTGAACATGTGACATGCTATAACTCCATTCTCCTATCAGAATGAGAAAATTAAGCAATAAGCCCTGAGAGGCCGTAGGTTACACTGATTTTACAACAGCTAAGAGGCGTCAGCTGTTGTAAAATCAGTGTAACCTACGGACTTGAGTGGCTTATTAAAGCGGTTTTCGCTTTTCTAAAATGGTTACATATCTGTCAAGATTTCATAAAATAAAGGCACAGCAACGAGAAATGTAAAGATAATCATTCTTCCGCCAAGAAATATAATTCCTCTATCAGAATGGTTGCCAAGCAACGTTGAGACACAGCTACTCCCAACTTTTTTATCAAGTTGTGGTAGTGCAGTAATATAGAACGAAATGCGGTCAAGGTGTATGTTTACATTCAAATGTTTGCATTCAAACATGATTCAGCCAATCACAATCAAGGACCGGAACTATCAGTTTTAGAACTTCTGAAGTGTTTCTGAACTTCCAACTGCTCCCATTGAGAGCAGAGGGAGAGGGAGGCACACACATAAACACACACACACACACACACACACACACACACACACACACACACACACACACACACACCCACACACAATGAGGCTCTCTAGCTAGTGAGTTCAGCCTGTTGCAGGGGAATGAGAGAGGTGGAGAGAGGTGTGTACCCTCATCTCCTTTCCTCTCCCCACACTCCACTTCCCCCTCCCCTGTGCTCGTAAATGGAAATGTTCATTAAAGGAATTTGTCAGTGTACACTCCAGAGGACATAACAGTTTTAATCAGCTGCCATTACGCCTCCTATGCCAGATTTACAGTTGCTGAGAACTCTTCATTTGCCAGATAGCCTATTAAGCCAGATGACTTTCCCACATTCAAATTAACGAGGAAGAGAGCCAAGCATACCTCTCACGTGAAGGGTGTCTCAAATCACTTCAAAGGCTAACTCATGATGTGTGTTTGTATGTGTGTGTGTGTGTGTGTGTGTGTGTGTGTGTGTGTGTGTGTGTGTGTGTGTGTGTGTGTGTGTGTGTGAGTGTGTAATCATGTCTGAGTGTGCGTATATACAGTATGTATACGACTTTGTCAGAAACACTCAAGCAGGATGATGCAGGAGATTTCAGGGTTTCAGGGGACATAAGGTGTGTGTGTGTGTGTGTGTGTGTGTGTGTGTGTGTGTGTGTGTGTGTGTGTGTGTGTGTGTGTGTGTGTGTGTGTGTGTGTGTGTGTGTGTGTGTGTGTGTGCATGTGTGTGTGTGTGTGTGTGTGTGTGTGTGTGCGTGAGAGAGAGACAGCAAGAGAGGTGTTTGGCTTTTGTACAGTATAGTTTTGTACCTCCTCTGTACAGTATCCTACACACACACACACACACACACACACACATAGAGAAATCTGGTCCGAATTAAAGAGAGACTGAAGTACAGGCTCTGCCAGGCTTGGCTTTATGGACAAGAAGGGGAGCTGAGAGGGAGCAGAGAGAGAGAGGAGAGAGAGAGAGAGAGAGAGAGAGAGAGAGAGAGAGAGAGAGAGAGAGAGAGAGAGAGAGACAAAGATACACACAGCGTGAGAAAGAGAAGAGAGAGAGAGAGACAACGAGACAAAGATACACACAGCGTGAGAAAGAGAAGAGAGAGAGAGAGAGAGAAATATACACATGGAGTGAGAAAGAGAGAGAGAGAAATATACAGAAAGAGAGAGTGAGAGAGAGAGACAGATACACACAGAGTGAGAAAGAGAGAGTGAGAGAGAGAGAGAGACAGATACACACAGAGTGAGAAAGAGAGAGCAGGAGAGATGGAGAGAGAGAGAGACAAATACAAGCAAAGCCTACAGGAGAACCTCCCTGCAGTAAAACTTTCCCTTGGAATCTCACACACACACACCACAACACACACACACACACACACACACACACACACACACACACACACACACACACACACACACACACACACACACACACAAAGCCCAGAGCAGATGAATTGATCCAAAACCATCTGCCTGTCCGTTCTCTTTGGACGCCTGGGCCCATTGATCCCAGATCCCAGTAATTGCTTCATTTCCAGATGCAGAGCAGTTCATTCTGCTCAACCCCGTGATTTACACAGTAATTATTAAATGTGAGACTCAAGAAACTCGTTTTGTCTCCTACTGTCTCTCTCGCTCCAAGTCCAAGAGCTTATGAATATCAGGATTTCATTTGTACAAGGACAAGCACAGATTTCTGCTGCTGTTTTTTTTTTATGCCAATGTGGGTACAGTGTGTGTCTTATATAAGCATGCAAGTGTGGTCGGTTGAGTTGTGTTTGAATCGCTGTCACTGTGTTTGTGTATGTGTGTGTGTGTGTGTGTGTGTGTGTGTGTGTGTGTGTATGTGTGTAACAATGAGGAGGTCGTCCTTACCCTACTCCTTCGTGATGGTCTCCGGGGTAGTGGTCCATGTCGGTGCCGGGCAGTGGGTGGACCGGGGGTGGGGGCAGCGGCACATTGGCCCAGCTGGAGCCGTTGGCTTTGGAGGGCTTGGCACCACCTTTGGTCTTCTTCTTTTTCCCTCCTTTGCCACCTTCACACAGAGAGAGAGAGAGAGAGAGAGAGAGAGAGAGAGAGAGAGAGAAAGAGAGAGAGAGAGAGAGACAGAGAGAGAGAGAGAGAGACAAAGAGAGAGAGAGTGAAAGAGATGAAATAGAAGAGAGGTGGTGAAGCAGAGACATTGAGAGGCAGTGGTGAGACAAGAAGTTGGGATGAGGCGAATTTCAATGCAACACTGCCTTACTGAAAACATTAATTCAACCACAGGAAAAGAAAAAGACCCACATGTTTGAACATTCTGCCTGCTAATTGAAGGCTTTGAAAACTCCACTGTCAAAGCCAATTGCACACATTTCAACATTTTTTCGCGTCGAGCTAAGACGAAGCCCGGTCCCTGAAAATAGCTTCGCCATCTCATTTCGAAATCATCCACACGCTCTAATGTCGAATTTTCAATGCCTTCCTGTCTCGAGGCGACCATAAAAGGAAATCGTCAAGGCCGCTTGATGAAAAGGGACGGCTGGGTAGGGAAAAAAACGAGTGATTTGCTCAAAAGGGCTTCAAGGACTCAGGAGTGCTATGGTGAGGAACATCATGGCAGAGACCACTTTTTCATTCCCCCTCCTCCTGCTCTTCCTCATCCTCCTCTTCCTCCTCCACCTCACCATCACTCTTGGAGTCCACGGTGAAAGACGGCACAGTGAATATTGACTAGGGCTTTTTAAATGGAATATGGATTGAATGGGTTTTTAATGAAAGACTGTATGAGTCTATTACAGTGTGAAAACCTCTGTAACTGTGTGTTTTTTCTCTCCTATAAGCCATTTATTATTACTTCTCTCTGGAGAGGAAAGAAGACAAGTCTTCACTTCTTCATTGAAAAGACTGTGCCAGGGGGTTTCAACTTTGCATCACTGTTGTATCTCCTAAAAAGGCCTTGATAAAACTGTCCGAGGTTTCTGCTGCTTTACAGCCTTTGACATTCGCTCCAATAGCCTTGGCCATTCTGCTTCCTGCCATTCTGCTTTCAAGAAGAATTCAGTGGAGGCTTGGTTGCCCATCCATGGCAGATACGCCATGACCAATCAAATGCCAGGCATTCCAGTCCCTCAGCAGCTCTAGTTGCCCAAGAAACGGCCCGTCGCTGACGTAGCCTAGCGACAGAACGAGTGGAGAAAAAAAAAAACAATTGGTCACTCTGGGATTCGCAGAGTCTGTGTCTGCCATGTTTCTGGGTGCAAGTGGCTGCCAGAAGGGCCTGTAATCAGTCCAAGACCAAAATGTCCTGTTTCAGGGAATCTCAACGGTCTCCCCTGTCTTGTGCCGTCATGTCGTTGACTAATAAGAAGCCAACGCATCAGCACAGGCTACAAATTAGAAATGTTGCTCCACCATAGAAAAAAGAGAGCCTTTTTGATTTGTGGTCGATAGATTTTTTTTTTTTTTGAAGATCAAGAACACGAGCCAGTAATATACTGTAGGCTTAAAAAACCTCCCTCCCTCCCTCACTCCCTCCCTCACTCCCTCCCTCACTCACTCATACCCTCACTCACACTCATAAGTCACACAGAAACAAACAGAACTCCAACGTCTACCTGGAGTTTTCCAAAGCCACCTCTGTTTTTGTTTGTGATTTTCTGCACAGCCAAAAACATAAATAAACAATGAAGACACTGTACAGCAGACGTCTGACAGAATGCTATTACTGCAGTCTCACTGAGGCATTAACAATAGCAAGAGCTTAGTGAGTGTGTGTTTGTGTGGGTGGGTGTGTATGAGAGATAGACAGAGTGAGACAGAGGAAGAGAGAGAGATGGGGGGGGGGCTAACGTGTGTGTGTGTGTATTTGTGTGTGTGGAAGAGAGAGAGGAAGCATAGAGTAAAACGGAAAGCGAGAGAGAGAGGTGTCAACATATGATGAATAAAGTATGGAAGTAATAACAACATAACAACAGGCCCGAGGCGTGAAGCGAGAGAAGAAGAGAGAAGAGGAGAGGAGAGAAGAAGAGAGGAGAGAAGAGAAGAGAGGAGAAGAGAAGAGAAGAAAAAAGGAGAAGAGAAGAGAAGAGAAGAGGGAGGAGAGAAGAGAAGAGGAGAGAAGAGAAGAGAAAAGGAGAGACAAGAAGAGGAGAGGAGAGGAGAGGAGAGGAGAGGAGAGAGTATAGTTGGCGAGTAATTGGGTTCTCCTAATCGTCCCTCCAGGCGACACTCGGCTCCTATTCCAATAAGCGGGCGAGCTGCTCCGTGATCACTCAATCACGCCCGGCTCCTTCAGTAGGGGAGAGGGGCATCAATATTGTAAATGAGGCTTCAGAGAGAGCGAGACAAAGGGAGAAATGAGAAAGAAAGGGAAGACAGGAAGAGAGAGTGATTAAAAGAGAGAGAGGATGGCTGAGGCTGCTTAGCTGGGTATATAGTGAAATGTGGCTCATAAAACTCTCTATCCTTTCTTCTCTCTCTCTCTCTCACTCTCTCGGCTTGCCTCCTAAAAGGCCACGCTGCCACTATATTTGGGGACTGAAACTGATATTTATACAGGACGTTTCTTCAGGCACTCCCCTCTGCGGGTAAGTGTGGGGGTGAGCCATGAGGACCTGCCTCTGTTTGTCTTGGATGAGCTACAGCTGATGGAGGCTGAGGGAGAGAGAGAGGGAGAGAGAGAGAGAGAGAGAGAGAGAGAGAGAGAGAGAGAGAGAGAGAGAGAGAGAGAGGGAGAGTGAGAGAAAGAGGGAGAGAGAGAGAGAGACAGAAAGAGAGAGAGGAGAAAGACTCCAGGAAGACCACAGATGTGTGTGTGTGTGTGTGTGTGTGTGTGTGTGTGTGTAGGTATATATATATATATTATATATATATATATTTACCAAAGGGCTTAAAGGCGGCATCTGAACACTGGGTGAGTGGACAAATCACCAGAGAGGCCAATGCAGTAGCACGGGAATTGGGTCCTATACATATCAACTAAAGGCTATCGGAGACTCTGGAAGACAGGCAATTTGCTGGTGCTAACAAATGAGGGTGAACTGTGCATGGGTGCATGGGTATGTGGTGTCTAATAAGACAGGTGTCGTACAGGTAGGGGCGGAATTATAACACTTGTCCAAGCACCCACTTGTCCACACGCATGCACAGACACACACACACACACACACACACACACACACTTCACACACACTTCACACACACACACACACACACACACACACACACACACACACACACACACACTTCACACACACACACACACACACACACACACACACACACACACACACACACACACACACACACACATCTCACACACACACACTCACACACACACACACACACACACACACATACACACACACACACACACACACACACACATACACACACACACACACACACACACACACACACACACACATTCTCCACACACACACACACACACACACACACACACACACTCACACAAAAGGAGAGAGATGGAGAGAGCGAGAGACTGATCTGAAGTGTCCAATTCCACAGCAGCATGTGGATGCTCCTGCCTTCTCCTCTTTTAATGAGTGTGACTGACGCCCTAGTCCTGAACTGCTTGCAGCTGCTATTCCACTCTTCTCTCCCACTATTCCTTTTCCCCATCTTTTCACCCTCTCTCTCTCTCTCTCTCTCTCTCTGTGTCAAGCTGTTCATTATTTCCTCTACTCCTGTACCTCCTCTCCCTGAAATCCTCCTGTGGCACGCGCCTGCTCTTGTCCCCTTCTTTAACTGCACGCTGAAGAGTTCTATTTTTCTCTCTCCCTTTCGGACAGAGGTCAGCATGAGTGTGCTCCGTGCTGTACGTTTGGAGGCCTCCTGATCCTGTTTCTCTGTGTTTTTCCTTCTCTGTATCTGAGGTCAGGGAGGCTGACTCTGCATCCACACTGACTGTATTTTTAGACAGATGCTCAAGGCCAAATGCGCCAACGCTCAGCCAGCCTGGGGTTTGCCCTCACTGTCAGGACGTGTGTGTGTGTGTGTGTGTGTGTGTGTGTGTGTGTGTGTGTGTGTGTGTGTGTGCATGTATGTGTGTGTGTCTGTGTGTGTCTGTGTGTGAGCATGTGTGGGATTTCAGTACAAATGTTGACTTGAAAATCTAACCTTAACGTTGAGGTCATCCTGCTTAGAGATATCCCCTGATGGTGGACGGAAACACTAAGAGTCAACGCTTTCAATTATCGCCAGACGTTTTCTCCTGACATATTATTATAACCTCATACATAAACCATAAACATAAATACAGAAACTGACCTGAAATCAGCCGTTTCAACAGCCTTTCTAGCCCCAGAAAGTACATTTCTTCATAGCTTCACAGACTGGCATTGTTTCCCAGGTAAGAGAAATGGAGGATTGATGAGAAATTATGTTGTCTAACTTTATCTCCAGGGTAATGACTGGAGTGCATATTAAGCATGTTTGTTCAAAAATAATTAAGAGCTGTGGAGCCCTCTGGCCTCTGCCATTGTTAATGCAAATGGACCAGTACCAATCCACTATCATTTCTCTTTCCATTAATGGACCAGTACCAATCCACTATCATTTCTCTTTCCATTGCTATTTCTATTCTCCTCAATAACATCATCTGTCTGTCTTCATTTGGCCAATTAATTGGCTACAAAATGTACCAAGAACTTTTGGTCTTCTCTTTCACCCAATCTCTCCTCCTACCTTTTTTTCTCTCTCTCTCTGTCCATTTTCTCTCTGTCTCTCCTTCATTAAGATGGCAGTGCGCTGTGAACCTTTTCTTCCTCTCTCTTGCCAGACTCAGAAGCACAGTATGGAGACTGTGTGGCAAGCCAGTGGAACCGCAGCTCTCCAGTTGGTCCGAGCCAATCTAATGCCCGCCAGTACGCTTGCTCAGAGCACAGTTATGGCAGTGGCTCGTAACTTGATTAAAGTGGAGAGAAAGAAATCTGGATGGAGGTGAAGAGGGGGCTGGTGAAGCATTGAAGAGAACGAGAGAGAGAGAGAACAAAAGAGTGATAGAGAGAGAGAGAGAGAGAGAGAGAGAGAGAGAGAGAGAGAAAGAGAGAGAGAGAGAGAGATCGAGAGATTGGGGGTAGAGTGATCTTAAGAGGCAACTACATGTCCTATAAATGACATTGTAATTCTTAGTGTGTGGGTTTTATTGTTTTCAGTAAGCATTAGTAGAAGAAGGGCCATGGGAGATGCTCTCACATCTCAGCCCAGTCAAGCGTCTCCGGTGCCTTGGGTAAGTGAGTTTCCGAGTGCGCGTAACCTCTTAAGGGTGTGAGGGAGTCCTTTTCTTCATCATTAGATTACTCACTCAGGAGGAGAGAGAGAGAGAGAGAGAGAGAGAGAGAGAGAGAGAGAGAGAGAGAGAGGAGAGAGAGAGAGAGAGGAAGATGGAAAGAAAAAAAAAAAGGAAGAGAAAAGAGTGTGTGTGTGTGTGTGTGTGTGTGTTCAGAAGGCCAGACTATAAAGCCTGATTTAAAGCTGTTGGCCATGTTGAGCAGCTTCAGGACTGGGTTCAAAGACTCCAGTGCTAGAAAAATGATGGCCCAGAACAAAAGCTTCAGAGGAATGGCTTTTTGCTGAGGGCCACACAAGTACACACACACACACACACACACACACACACACACACACACACACACACGCATCGCTATAACATACAAGACGCCAAGAAGTTCCAATACGTCATCAGATGACCGGGGGCATTGTGAGTACACATAGGAGAAGCAAAGCATCTTTGGGGAGTGGGAGGTCAGTACATGGAGGAAAGGAGAGGAGGTTAATAGACACCCTTACATGGCTGGTTAGTACAGTAGCACATGCAGAACAAAGGCTCCGGACATTATTCACTTGTTCATTCATTCCTCCTGTCCACCTATTCGGCTATTCACCATTCCATCT
>NC_063203.1:19459033-19464033 GCF_017589495.1 Alosa alosa | reverse complement strand
AAAAAAAGAGTGATCACAAAAGGATGTGTTTGTGAGTATATGAGTATATACTGTATGTGTGTGCGTATGTGTGTGTGTGTGTGTGTGTGTGTGGAGGTGGCAAAGAGATTGTGCTTGTGTGTATGTGTGTGGGAGAGAAGACAAAATGGCAATGGAGTATATTGTTGTGCTCAAGGTCTGTGCTGCTGGAAATGGTGTAGTTATTTTATTTTCCCTCTCCGCGCCTGTCACGCTCGGGCAGCCATCGGAGCTGACTGACACCCGCGATGCATTCAGCCTCGCCACCACTCTGCTTGACAGATGCACACTCTCAGCGAGCGTGTGTGTGTGATTTTCTCTCTCTCTCTCTCTCTCTCTCTCTCTCTCTCTGTGTGCGTGTGTGTGTGTGTGTGTGTGTGTATGTGTCTAATCCCTGGCGTTTGCCCCCACAGTGCGCCTACCCCCTCCACTTCCACCCCCCCCCCCCCCAGGCCCCCCAGCCTCTGTTAGCCCAGGGGGAGCTGAGTAAAGTGGGGGAGCCCGGGGCCGTGGGCAGGCAGGTAATGGGAGTGTGGCAGCTCCACACAGCTCTCACGTCCCTCTGCCAGCCTAATGAGAGTAGGTCCACATGCAGAGCAGAGCAGACACACGGCAAGGAGAGGTGGGGGTCATGACAAGCTGAGAAGTCACTCCACACACACACACACACACACACACACACACGCGCACACACTGAGCTACACACAAGAGAGGGCAAAGTCTTTGTGTTACACACACACACACACACACACACACACACACACACACACACACACACACACATAAATATGAATTCTGAATGCCAAAACAGACCCTGGGGGGAAAGAGTCATTCAAATTGATGGCTGTGCATCCGACACATGCACTTTTTATAGGGTAATACATCACACCCTCTCCACATTTCCCCTTCTGTCTCAAACAATCCACTGTTCCCTCTCTCTCTCTTTTCCTCTCTCTCTCTCTCTCTCTCTCTCTTTTCCTCTCTCTCTCTCTCTCTCTTCCTCTGTCTCTCTGCTGTTCTGTCTCTGTCTGTCAGTCTGTCTGTCTGTCAGTCTTTTCATGAAATTCAGCACCCCTCCTCTCTTTCCCTCTCTCTCTCTCTCTCTCTCCCTCTCTCTCTCCTCTCTCTCTCTCTTTCTGTAAGGGGCCTTTTATTTAATGTTTCCCCTCCTTCCTCCCTCTTGTCTTCATCCCTCTCTTCTCAACATCTGTCAGCTGGAGAATTTCCTGCCCATTGACAGCAGAAGGAGTGAGAGCGACTGCCTGTGAGGGCCTTTCTCTCCAGCGTCTGCAGCATCCAGCAATTAGAGCGACTCCTGCCAGTGTCTTAGGGAAAGAGCTGCCACCCTACCATCCACCCAATCCACCCGCTCCAACCTCACCGCACCACCCACCTCACCACCAAGAGCCAAGCTCCAGTACCCTGATGACCTCCCTCCTAACCACCTCTGTCTCTCTCTCTCTCTCTCTCTCTCTCTCTTTCTTTCTTTCTTTATCCCACACACACACACACACACACACACACACCTCATACACCGTCTTTCATACGGTCACATACAAACACACATGTGTGAATGCACACACACACACACACACACACACACACACACACACACACACACACACACACACACTGCAGGGGACACCATTTGTGAGAAGGGGCGATGATGGTGTTGACATTGTAAACGGCCATCTCGTCCTTGCATCCATCACTGAGAGGGCGGAGTGGAAGGCTGGGGAGGGGGGGTTTGGGGGGTGGTGTTGGTGGTGGGGGTGCTATGGCGACGGCTGATTAGAATGAGAAATATTGTTATGGGGGCATATTCTTTTTAAATGGGTCTGGGGACTCTGGGGAATGGAGTAGTGGTGAGCATGTGTGCGTGAGTGAGTGTGTGTGTGATCATGGGTGTGTGTGTGTGTGTGGGAGGGGGATATGCATTACAGCAACCCTGACACCTGGCTTTTAATCCAGCTCAGGACGAGACAGCACAGGACTGTCCATCACCACTGACTTCAGGGGTATGATCACACACACACACACACACACACACACACTCTCTCTCTCTCACTCTGTATCACTCCTTTACCTCCTATTCTTCTTTAACTCTGTCTATCACTCTGTCTGTCTTTTTTTCTTCCTCTCATTCTTTGTCTCTCTGTCTGCACTCACTATCTCTCACTATTGGCCTCTCTCTCTCTCTCTCTCTCTCTCTCTCTCTCTCTCTTGCCACTCTGTCTGCCTGTCACTAATTCTTTTTCCATCTTTCTCTTTGTCTCTGACTCATTATTTCTCTCTCTCTCTCTCTCTCTCTCTCTCTCTCTCTCTCTCTCTCTGTAACTCTCATTATTGCTCTCTCTCTCTCTCTGACTCTCATTATTGCTCTCTCTCTCTCTCTCTCTTTTCTCCGTCTGTCTGTCCAGCTCCCTCTCCTCTGAGTGGTGGGCATGTGACTAACGGCTGTGTGGTGCTTGGTGTAGGGCTGGCCGTAAACAAGCGTGCGGCGCTGTGACGTTAATCCTCCTCCTCAGTTCATAAATCCGCCAGCGCTATACACACGCCCCGCTGACCAAAACTAAAAGCCCCCACATTAAATTACAGTTAGCTCACGCTGGACCACAGAATTTACATTTCTGATTTACGCACCTTAGTATGCCTGACACACACACACACACACACACCCACACACTCACATGATCACACACACAAACACTACCTTTCCTTCCCTCCACCACAAAACCCGGTGGGACAGAGTTACTTCCCACAGTAACAAGATGTAAAAAATAGTGGCTGTGTAAAAAGTGTTTATAAAAATGCCTCTATGTGGGTGTGTGTGTGTGTGTGTTCCTGTGTGCTCTTAGCATAAATATCGATTGGCGTCCACATAGGAAGTTATTACCAGAGCCTAATTGCACTCCCCACATTGGCACAGCCCAGAGAGCAAGCGAGCGAGCGAAGGAGAGAGAGTGAGCCGTTATCGGCTTTCATCAGCCACAGCCAAGCGGGCTCAAAAGTTCAGCCCGTCCCAGGCCCGACCAGTCTGCAGCCTATTCATCTTCCATGAATCATTTATTCTGTGATCGATTAAGTGTAATTGTTCAGTCAGGGCAATTTGGCAGCGGCCAATGAGCGGCCGCGAACAGACGCGGCTTCATTTGCTATTGTCTAATTAATGCAATAAACATGGCGGGTAACAAATGAACACATTTTCCCCCTCCGCGAGAGGGCCATCGCCTCGCCCGGCCTGCCAGCGGGCAGATGGGGAGAGAGGGTGCAACATCTGGACCGTCAACAGCGCCAACACACGCCAACACACACACACACACACACACACACACACACTGATCAAAGACAGGGCATTAGGGAGGAAGGGCTTTTAGGCAAAAACATGTTTCATTAGCCATTATGGCGGTTTGTTTTTGATTGTGCCATTAGGTGGACTGTGGACATGACGAATGATCAATATGTGATAATGACTCCCTGTTAGTGAATGTTTTGTAAAGTAGAACTTAAGATAGAGAGGAATGCATTGGAGGAGAGGAGACGAGGGGAACTTCTGAGAGTGAGTCAGCCAGCTCCATCTATCAGCAGTAGACTGAGGAGAAGAGTGGGTGGTGTAAGGTGGAGTCACACACACACACACACACACACATAATAACACACACACACATAAAAGGTTACAATTAACGCTTAAAGACATGTTCTTTTCACCTTTTCATCTCTACACACATGGCGCCAAGATTAACAATAACAATAACACCTAACAGATAGGTCAGAACTCGACTAGAAGCATGGGGACTTCCCCTGCTCAGTGGAGTGGATTTAGTGAGTCAGGTGTGATCAAGGCTAACAGTGCAGCTGTGAGCAGAGAGAGAGAGAGAGAGAGAGAGAGAGAGAGAGAGAGAGAGAGAGAGAGATAAAGAGAGAGAGAGAGAGAGAGAGAGAGAGAGAGAGAGAGAGAGAGAGAGAAGAGAGAACAAGGGAGAGAGAGAGAGAGAGAGAGAGAGAAAGAGAAAGAGAAAGAGAGAACAAGAGAGGGAGAGATAGAGAGAGAGAAGAGAGAGAGAGAGAGAGCAGAGGAGTCTCCTGTACTCTATCCGTTCTCTCAGGAGACCCCAGCAGTGCAGGCAGCATTCTGAGACAGTAACTGGTGTCATTCAAATAAGGGCCTCTTCAGAGCCCCTGCACCCCCAGCAGAGCACAGAGCCACTTTGAGAGGGGCTTCAGAGAGAGAGAGCGAGAGAGAGCGAGAGAGAGAGAGAGAGAGAGAGAGAGAGAGAGAGAGAGAGAGAGAGAGAGAGAGAGAAAGAGAGAGAGAGAGAGAGGAGGGGGGAGCACCACCGCGACCTTTCTCCCCTGGGTAATTATTTTACATTATTACACATGCTCATATTCCCCCGCCCGTGAGGTGACAGGCAACTTATCACCGGGGACCAGGAGGGGCCGGGGAGGAGAGGAAGGCGTGAGAGGGGGAGGGGGGGGGGGGTAGAGGGGGGGTATTCAGGGACGGCACGTGCCGAAGATAAATGATAAAATAAAACCTCTCTCTGCTTAAATTGTTTCTGCTAATTCTTTCAAGGAGATTTATGACTGAGCCTATCAATGCATGAACATGTGTGTGTGTGTATGTGTGGTTCATGGATGTTGGTGTGTGTGCGTGTGCTTTTGCAGTCATATACGTTTGTGTGTGTGTGTGTGTGTGTGTGTGTGTGTGTGTGTGTGTGTGTGTGTGCAGACATGGGATTTGTATGCACGGTACACAAACACGTATTGGTTATCGGTAAATGCATCTGTCATGTACAGTATAGAGCAGTATGGAGCCGGCGTTGACATATAAATGATGTGTGGAGCTGATGGCACCGCTGATCCAAGGGCGTTAGGGTGGTGAGGGCAGCTAGCATCCCGGCTCTGCCTTCCAGCCCCGCGATAACAATACGGACGAGTGGATAACGGCCTCGCAGAGGTTAACTGGCATGATGGACAGA
>NC_063203.1:19449033-19454033 GCF_017589495.1 Alosa alosa | reverse complement strand
ACCACAGCAGCATGCATGCACTCTCTCTTTCACTCTCTCTCTCTCTCTCACACACACACACACACACATACACTAGCCCAATGGCAAACACACAACAAACACATCATAAAGTGCATGGTTTGAGCCCGAATCTGTTATGTAATTAGATGTATAGCTGTTATTGAGTGAAGCATGTGTACATCATGACTGTATGGTGGGCAATATATGAGAAGACTGTCATATATACCCAGTTAGACATTGTACTGCATCTCTGATATGTCCGTGGTGGGCATGTGTGTGTGTGTGTGTCAATGTGTTTTCAATGTGTGTGTGTTTGTCCGTGGTGTGTGTGTGTGCGTCGCGTGTGTTTGCGTATTGCGGATGGCGTCGCGTGCGTGCGTGCGTCGCGTTTGTCGCGTGTGTGTGCGTGCGTGCGTGCGTGCGTGCGTCGCGTGCGTGCGTGGCGTGCGTGTCGTCGCGTCGCGTGCGTCGTGTTTTTGTGCGTGTGCGTCGCGTGCGTCGCGTGCGTGCGTCGCGTCGCGTGCGTCGCGTGCGCGTCGTGTCGCGTCGCGTCGCGTGTGTTTGTCGCGTGTGTGTCGTCGTGCGTGTTTGTCATGCGTATTAATGCGTGCGTCGCGTGCGTCGCGTCGCGTGCGTGCGTGTGTTTGTGCGTGTGTGTGCGTGCGTGCGTGTTTGTGCGTGTGTGCGTGTGCGTGCGTGCGTGCGTGCGTGTGTGTGTGTGTGCTTGCGTGTGTGTGTGTGTGTGTGTGTGTGTGTGTGTGTGTGTGCTCGTAGCTAACCTGCGTAGTTGCTGAGACCCTTTCTCTTCTTCCTCCTCCAGTACAGCCAGATGCTGAAGCCCATGAGGATGACCCAGCAGGCACCTCCGATGCCCGCGATAAAGGCTGGCTGCTTGACCACGTCCGTGATCTGTTCCGTGATGCTGTTGTTCCTGCCGCCTGTCACTATCACGTCCCGGAAGTCCTTACCTGAACACACACCACCAAAGAGCAGAGAGCAAGCATGCCACAGAACAGGTCAGACACGCTGGCTCTATTGTGAGTGTGTGTGTTGTGTATGTGGGAGAGAGAGTTTGTGACTGTGTGTGAAAGAGAAAGAGTTTATCTTTGTGTGTGTGTGTGTGTGTGAGTGTGTGTGTGTGTGTGTGTGTGTGTGTGTGTGTGTGTGTGCATGTGTGTGTGCATGTGTGTCAACCTTTCCTTACTTCACAGTTACTAATGATCACATCTCTGCATATATACCATACGTAAGTCTTACACTACTGTTAGTGCACCAAAAGTTAGAGTCCGTTCAGTAAGTTTCTCATTTGGTCTCCTGCTTTCCTCCTGAGGTAAGAGTGGGCCTCCAAGGAGGACCACTTAGACGAGTCCCCCAGGTGAGCTGAGAGAGCTCATTTCCCCACCACTGATTCATTATTCACTGACTGAGAGGGAGAACTGGAGCCATAAAGAGCACGGTGCTGAGGGCCACAGGTTATTTCAGTATCGATCCAGTGCTTCATGAGGCCCCTTGTCAGGCTGGCACTACTTCATAAGTAATAAGACTGCAAGCCCTTTTTTATTCTGCCTGTGTTGTGCACAGACACACACACACACACACACACACACACACACACACACGCACGCACACAGACACACACACACACGCATCCACACACACACACACACACACACACACACACACACACACACACATACAACACACACACACACACACACACACACACACACACACACACACACACACACACACACACACACACACACACACACATATAGACACACACACACACACACACACACACACACACACACACACACACACACACACACACACACACACACAGACTCATACATCTGCGGTTGGGCAGTGTGACTGTTAGAGAGCTTGGAGATGGATGATCGGACTGACGCTGGGGAAATAAGAGTGTACCGCTACCAGGCCATCAGTTATGGGTCAGATCAGTCAGTTGCTGCCGCTGTCGTCCTCAATGAGCAATGCCCAGCCCAACCCCGGGCCCTGGCTGCACTCAATGCATTTTAAACAGGACTCCAGAATGGATAAACCATAACATAAAACATTCACAGAGATGTATTAGTTGCGTAGTGTATTCATTATTATTATTTCATATCCATGAGAAGTGATGGATGGTGTGTTGGAACTGTCTCATCTTCAGGCCTAGAACACAGGAGCCTAAATCCAATTGAGGAGATATTGTAAGCATTTGTCTCAGTTATGTTTCAGTCACGAGTTCGAGATCTGAACATGAGCATCATCTTCTTCTTGCTTTCCTTACTCCTGCTATCCACTCTTCTGCCATCTTGCCTGTCTTCAGAACACTCTCATGTTACTCATCCTTTCTACTCTTACTCGTCCTCCTCGTCTGTGTTAGAGGAGCTTCGATGATGATGTTTGAGGTAGATGAAGGTGTGATATTTACAATACAGGTTGCTATAGTTTTTGGGTGCATTACTGATATGGAATGTTTTTATTTTATTTAATTTTTTCACTATGTGAATGAAGTTTTTTTTTTCCCAAGTTTTTTCTCGTGCAAATGTGTCTCTCTTGGTGCAGTACAAACCGTGTTGTAGCCTCTCACCGATGACGATGGACTGGGGTTCACTGTGGACGCCCACCCCGGCACTGGTGCTGGCCGCAACCTCCACGCGGTACAGCACCCCGCCCTGCAGCCCCCCGACCACCACCGAGCGGATGGCCGCATCCACCGTCTTATTCACGTGGAAGCGCGTCTCGTTTCCCAAACACCAGATCTGAGAGAGAGAGAGAGAGAGAGAGAGAGAGAGAGAGAGAGAGAGAAACATTGGAGTTACACAGCAAAAGAGAAAGGAAAAAGGGATGTAGAGATACAGAGTAGAAAAAAAGAAAGACATACACAGAGACAAGCGGACAGAATGAAAGAGGAGTGGGAGATAGAGAGAAAAGAAAGAGGTGGAGAGAGGCAGACATAGCGCAGTGCTGACAGGCAGTGTGAGGGGAGAGAACAGAGGGAGCAGATCAGCGGGGGAGGCCTACTTTGTACTCCTGGATGATGCCATTCTGATGGTCGGGAGGAGGGGGATCCCAGGAGATGCTGATGGAGGTGCTGTTCTGGTTCCCCACCGTCAGAACTGTCACCTGCTGGGGGGGAGCACTCGGAGCTGAGGATGAGAGAAAGAGAGAGAGAGAGAAAGAGAGAGAGAGAGAGAGAGAAGGCAGGAGGGAGAGAGGAAGAATGAGACAGTTAAAGGGACACCAGGCAACGTTTTCGTGTTAATTACTCATCTTCGTAAGTCGGTATATGGTTAAATGAGTCATTACAGGGCGAATGAAGACTCTCTCGCCCGCCCATACTGCCTGTAGGAAGAATATCCCTTTTGCAAGTTGGTGGTATCGCACTACAGACAATCGAAGCAGGATCAGTTTGCATCCTGCATCCACAGCACAGAGGCAGGCTAACTTAAACGCTAGCGATTGTTGCAAAACGGTGTATAATGGCAGAGCCGGCGAAGAAGCAGCTAAAACCCTTGACGGAAGATGCAAAGAAAAGGAAAAGAGCTTCAGACCGAAGCGAGGGGAGTTTCAGAAAAAAAAGCATCAGGCTTGCCTGGTGGCCCTTTAACAGTAATCAAATTCTGCTGTGCTTTAGTTTGTTTCAGCGTCTCCCTGTGAAAAATCACCAACGTTCATGCCAATAAAGGGTTTTTATTAAAAATGAAATTGAAAGAATTAGTCTTAACTCTTTCAATTTCAGCTGTAATAAAGTCCCACTAGTTTTATTAAAAAGTAAAGAAAAAAAACAAGAAACAGAGAACAGCAACTGTGAGCAGCAAGAAAGAGCATAAAAGGACCCCAGAGAACCAATGAGGCTTACTACAAACTTATTACACCTAGACAATGCCCTACTCACACACACACATACATACACACACGCACATGTGCACTCACGCAAGCACGCACATGCACACACTCATCAAATCCTATCACATCACTCGGCACCAATAAACACTGATATTAGCCACTAGCATGCTGATAGCACAGCTGGCTGACATTAAGAGAAGAGGGTGGTTGTCTTAAGCAGGGGCGGCTTAGCTCCTGCACCAGCGCCGGGGAGACGGGTTCATTAGAAGCGGATTTAGCTGAGGACTGGGCAGGTCCCCGACACTGATACAGTGAGAATTTTCACTATGATCCAATACCCCCCCCTGGCTTAAGAGGCTGGGGCCTGTGTTTTTGGACTGAGTGCAAGCATTGATTTTTTTAGGAGAGAGAGAGAGAGAGAGAGAGAGAGAGAGAGAGAGAGAGAGAGAGAGACGGCGGGGGCATGAATATCTCCCTTCCACTGACAGGTTCATTGCACGCAATGCATGCTGGGAGGTGCTTATTGGCATGTGCTATCTTAAGAAAAAAAAGAAGAAAAAGGTAAAAAAAAAAAAAGACGCTACATTGTTGGAGGAACTTGTTGGAGGATGGAGGGCTTGAGTGTCTTATAAAACACAATAACCGTCACAACCGTCCACATATGACCAATGCCCCGTCATTCAAATCCCCTGTTTGTGGGCTGGCTGGAGGCTCTGAGACGAGGCCATTTGTCTTTGTAGACAGAGAACAGGGTCGGCTCCAGTCCCCTGCCCCCACTCTGAGGCCTGCTCTCAGCACAATGACATAAACAACAACAGCGGCACCAGGCACATGGCTGGAGAAATAACATTGCAAAAAAGCTTTTCTCATTTCCTCCGCGGGCTGACTGGGGAGTCACAGTAGTGACAGGTCAATTACCCCAACCCAGCACTACCCCTCTCTCTCTCTCCCCCTCTCTCTCTCTCTCTCCGTCCCTCTTTCTGTACATCTCTTTTCCTTTCTTACTTTAATATTCTTTCTGTCCTGCTCTCTCCTCCTCCATCACTTTCTTCATTCTCTCAATCTCTCTCTACCCCATCCTCTGGCCCTCCCACACCCATCTGTCTCCCTCCCATCGTCCTCCTCTCTGGTCCAGTCCAGTC
>NC_063203.1:19439033-19444033 GCF_017589495.1 Alosa alosa | reverse complement strand
ACTTGACCGATCATGACTGGACTTACCGTCCATGTGACTTGTATGGTGGTGGGGCTGAGGACCACAGGGTTGTGAAGCCGCACAATGACCTCGCCCAGTTCCTTCTGGACATGGCGATGGTCCACGCCCTGCGCTGGGGGGCTTATGTCTGAGGAGGGGACAGAGAAGGAGAGGAGAGAGATGATGGCAAAATCAAACAAGTCTTAGTCTGTTCTAAGCACCAATCTATAGCAAAATACTATTCTTTTCAAATCAGTGATCTCAGGCTAAGTCAAAATGATTAGGTGGATTTAAACGATGTTTGAACAGTCTCTTCCAAAGTGTTTTCAAACTCAATCCCGAATAGCAGCAGGACTTTGAATTTCCGTTTGTAGAGCTTTTGCCCATGCTTATCACATTACCCCCACTGAAATCTAACATCAAACACGGAGTGTTTCCATAACAGCGATATACCCACAGTCAGCTAAGGTGATGGGATAGGATTTAAGCAAAACACACAGTGAATCAGAGCCCTTTTAATTCAGTAACTCAACTGCCTCGGCTGGAGCTGAAGCCAGAAGGATGAGCATGTCCAAATCAAGCCGCCATGGGAAGAAATATCTGTGGCTGTGAATGATAGAAGCTATTGCCCCCTCTTTTCCTCTTTCCCCTCAATTCCCACCCCGAAAAAAAAAAAAAATCCTATGTTCGCTTGCCAGGCAAGGAGGAGAAGAAGAAGAACAAGATAAACCCGGCCTTAGCATTCAGCTAGGAAATCTACCGCTGAGCTCTCCAGGGATCTAGCAAAGGGGAAAAAGCCATTTGGAGGAAACCACCATGGAAAAAATGATATAGACCGCGTCATGAATCACTGACTGCGCTGAGACAGTGGGGTTGTGGTGGTGATGGTGGTGGTGGTGGTGGGGGTTGTAGTGAGGCAAATGCATTTGTGAGGACACTGAAAAAGCCATCCGTCTCGTCACGAGCCGCCACTGTCAATAAGCATCTCTGCACGTCAACGCTGCATCCACAGTCGATTAGAGGACACAGAGGCCATTAGGATGGACTCCATCACCGTTTGTACGTCTTGCTGTCTTATGTTGGGATTTTATGGAGCAGAGAGGTGTATTGGAAGGGGGTGGCGTTGGTGGGAGTCAAAGGTTGCAGGGGCACTGGAAGGTACTAGGTTCATCAGAGCAAACCTAATAACGAGGCCTGGGTCTCCGAGCCGAGGGGCGTTTTAATCGAATCCTGCAAGGGTTTGGAGGCCATTGCTGTTTCCCAGTTATGCTCATTAACATAGCAGGAATGGCACTAACTCGGTTATGGCTTCCAAAAGTAGCCATGATTGCTTGACATGATTCCACATCAGATGCTCTTAATGAGAGTGGCCATGGACATACGCACTGGCTTCTGTCTGAGGGAGATGGGTGTATGCAGAGGCAGTGATTTGATTTGCGCCCACTGGTCAGTTGTTTAGCGTAGCACGGAAGGGCCGACATAAAACAGTGATAAAAGTTTTACAGTGAGTCATAAAATCGGGATCACTGATTTAATGACTGTGGAAGTTTTGGAAACAAATCAACTAAAACTTGTGGTGCTAACGATCATAGCACAGCTTTGTATTTAACCAGCACACGACCATACAACACACCTCCATATGTACATGTACATATGAAGGCTTGACAACTCTAAAGGTGAGACATTTTTATTTTGTATAATTCAATAACTGGTCTGCCATTTTAAAAAAAGAAAATGGCGGCATACCTTGTGTGCGGACAGGCTCTGACATGGGGCTTGGGTCACTCAGACCGTAGCTGTTGACAGCGCGCACCATGAAGAGATAGATGGTGTTGGGTCGCAGGCTTTTCACTGTGAACTGTGTCGTCTTCACATGGTCTGCCACGGTCTGCCAGCTGTTGCTCACCGATTGGCTAAATATTGAGACAGAGATCAAATCATTATGGTACAAAAAACATGATTCATCTTGTCGTCACATTTATGACCTTTATAGCAGTGGCAATTTTGTAGTTAATAATAATAATAATAATAATAATAATAATAATAATAATAATAATAATAATTTAAAAAAAAACTTTTAGTTTAAAAAAATAATTAAAAAAAAACTTTTTAGTTACAAATGTCACAACTTAGACAATGACTGACCACCACAGTGAAGGCTACTCTGGAGACAAACCTGAAGGCCTCGATGACGTAGGAGGAGACTGGCGACCCCCCAGCCAGGCCGGGCTGCCAGGAAAGGGACACGCTGTTCTTGGTGACGTCGGTCACCTGGGGTTTGGAGGGTGGGCCGGGCAGCTCGTTCTCATCCTGGTTCTTGAGCACCATCATCCCTCCGCCCTCTGGGAGGCCAGTGTAGAGAACAACCGTGTCATATCATAACATTACGGGCTGCCAGCAGTGTCAAATGGAGTTAGCCAAACAAAAGAACTCAGGTCTCTTTTGAGACCGTTATTTCACTCTGTGTGTAATGAGCTAGGTTACGTACCCTTTACTTCAAGGAAAGCACTCCAAGATGTCTCTCCGCTAGAGCTGGCAGCCACACAGGTGTAAATGCCAGAATCTGAGAGCTAGGAAAACACAGAAAGGAACAATTAACCCATTATGAAATACATGATGATTTAATGACGAGACTATTAGGAGCAGTAATATGAAATAGACATGGTAGATAAATGGTAAGGAATAACAGGGGATAATAGCATAAAGAGTAAGGAGTGACCTAATGACATAAAACAAACACATATGTCTTAACACCCATTATTAATACCCATTTTGTGTATGTATGTTCATGGTTGCTAACCAGAATCTCAAACAACTCCCATTTCTATTTGTATTGCCCCCACATACTACTTAAGGCACAGTTATGTGATTTGGGCTCTGTGGGTCTGGGGCATATACCATAAGCGAATAAGGAACAATAAATCCATTTTAAAGTATAAAAATGGGATCTCATTGCATGGTTATTGATAATGTTGAAGAAATAAAAAGCAATAGAAAATTTGCCAGCCTAAAAAAAAGAAATGTTAAACAGGACAAGACGAACACAAAACGTCTCCATTGTGACACTGAACAGATGTGTGACCGAGAGAAGCCATGTTATTGGCGATGGCAAAACCAAACGATGGTAGTGGGGTCAAGTTCTGTGTGGGTGTAGAGACTGACTTCCAAGGCAACCAAACGGCCAACCAAACCGGAACAATAAACTGCCGCACTAATTCATTTAGGGATGGGCCGCCGGGTCGCTTCTGGACTGATGACAGTTGGCCCGTCTCTCCCTCCCTCCTTATGGAACTTTCTCTCTGCTGTTTGCTGCCTTTCAGCGCCTGGGCCCCAGCTCACATTTATTAAATAAAATGTCACTGGTCGGCAGCTTTGTCACGTATAATGGATATTCTACTGAGGGCCCCACGGACGAGCTGGTGTGGGGGTTTTAAATTCAATATCCCTTGATTGTGTGTGTGTGTGTGTGTGTGTGTGTGTGTGTGTGTGTGTGTGTGTGTATTGGAGCTGGTCCAGACTTTCCCAGCTGAGTCCTGTCAGACATGTTGTGTCACTAAGTGATGGTATCACACAATTTACGGAAATCAATATTTCCCATTCATCTCCTTAATGTGTTATGATTCTGCGCGTCTCTCCACGTTAGGTCTAACCGATCTCTGATTGAATTCTCTTTAGAGTATATATCACACTTAGGCTGGCCGCCTGACACTCGGGAACACACACACACACACACACACACACACACACACACACACACACACACACACACAAACACAAACTAAATACACACTTATAATACACACTTGTAGTATAGAGGCAAACAAACAGAGCCCCATCTTTGACCACGACAGAATGTGGAATCTAGGACAAGTATAATAAAACAAAAAAACATAAAACAAACAAAAAAGAAAGAAAGAAAGAAAGAAAGAAAGAAAGAAGGAAAGAGTTTGAAGGTTGGTTGTCTTACACGGATGTTTTTGATTTGCAGGCTGCCCAGCTCCTGCAGGGACATGCGCGAGTCCTTGCCCAGGAGACTGACCCCGTCCTTCAGCCAGCTGATGTTGGGGATGGGGTCCCCAGACGCCTGGCACTTCAGCAGCGCCACGCTGTCCACGCCCAGCGTCTGATTGGCCGGCCCTTGGCGGATGATGGGCGGAGGCCGGTCTGTCAGAACTGTCACAAGAGAGGAACATGACGAATGGAGTCAGCACAGTGTAGCATAAATGGCCCCAGTAGAACATCTGCTCATAGATAAAAATTCTACTACGTATAAAAGTCGAACATAATAAAATCCAGCCCAGACCTAGAAGATTAAGATTAGAGAGCTGAATTTTGGTAGGTATGGAACGGGGTTTGGGGTGGGGGTTCCTGTAATTGCTTTCACTAAATACACCATTTCATCTCTTTTTTGTCATGCTCTCTGCAAGCCTGGTGACCACACCACAGCTGAATGACTACCCTGAGCTTTCTGGGAAATGGGATGAGAATAGCTGAGCTGTGCTTTTCCAGCCCACTGATGTGGCCGAGGCCCCGGCTCTCGGCAGTTTCCCGTTACCGCTTGGCTTCCTGCGCGCTTCCACTCCGAGCCTGCCGATTGGCCGCCGCGTCCGAGGGGCACTGTGAACGAGCCGGGCTCCCATTGGCCGAGAGCGAAAAAAAACGATATAAACTTTTTTCACGATGTGGAGTGGGGAGAGTGGCGAGGGGTGCCAACCTCACCGCAGCCCACACCTGAGCAGCGCCTAATGCCAGGCACAGATGTACCGCTGTAGCCAGAGTGCATTCTGGGTCTGGCTGTAATGCTTTAACGAGTTGCACACATTGGAGGGTTCAACAACCCCCACTAAAAGTACTTCACGCTAGGGTTATTTCAGGGTTTTGTCTCCTGAGCTTCTGTCTAAAGGGGCACCGGTGGGAGAGTAGAGGTGTGGACATATTGGTGGTTTGTTGAGAGAGCCGAGTGTATGCTTTATAGCAATGGCACTGTGTCAGAGTGAGAC
>NC_063203.1:19429033-19434033 GCF_017589495.1 Alosa alosa | reverse complement strand
TGTGTGTTGGGTTTGTGTGCTGGATGATTGAGTGTGTCAGTTTGAGTAGCCCTTGATGATTGTGTACTGTATCAGTTTGGTGGTGCTTAAGAAAAGTTCAGAGGACAGTGTTGTGATGCCACTCTTCTTTGCTCGAGTGGTTGTGTGTATGTGTCTGTGTGTGTATGCATGTGTGTGTGTGTCTGAAGTCCTAGCTTGAGGATTTAGGTGATGAGTTGCACACTCTTTTCATCAGTAAGTGGCACCACTTTATCACATTTGTCTGATCAGCCAATAGCTATGACTTGTGTGTTTCTGTGTGTTTCTGTGTGTGTGTGTGTGTGTGTGTGTGTGTGTGTCTCAGCCCCATCAGCGGGTCCCTGGCAGCCTGCTATTTGCTGTGTGTGTGTATTGTTGGGGCCTGCAGGTGTTGAATGGTCTCAGCAAGAGAGGGACAGCAGTGTCCTTATCAGCACTGAGGGCTCCAGGATCTGATTAATGGCTACACAGCCTCCGAAAAGAGCCAATCGGGGTCGAAACACTGATAGGACTATAGATGTCTGATCTGACACTGATGTGCAGAGCTAACAAACACACACACACACACACACACACACACACACACACACACACACACACACACACACACACACACACACACACACACACACACACACACACACACTCATTCTCTCTCTCTCTCTCTCTCTCTCAGACACACATACATAATCAACATACAGAGCATGCAGAGTTAAACTGCTCTATGTTCTTTGGCTACCCCTGGAGCATTCACACATATAAAACCCCAGATCAAATGAACATGGGATAATAACAGGGCATTAATTCTGGCTAATTCGTGTATTAGTGCACACGTTGGATCCAGGGAATACATGTATAGTATTCATACTCAACCGGCGTGAAATAAGCACCTCGCTGCTTACTAAATCCACGGATTAGATTCTCTCGGCATCTCAGCTGTCACAGCCATAATACACCAGTGGGGTTACGGCACGTGGTGCTCAGGTGAAGGCGAGGTGTCTCCGTCTTACCTGGCTCCCGTCCTTCTGCCAGAAGACTGCCGGCTGGGGGTTCCCCTTGGTCTCGCAGGGGAAGGTGGCCGTGCGTCCCTGAGCCACGATCTGGTCCCGCGGCCGGATCACAAACTGGGGAGGAGCTGGAGTGAGAAGACAAGAGAGAGGAGGAGTCTGGTGTTATTACACGGTTATAACCACAGAGAGAGGAGGAGTCCGGTGTTATTACACAGTTATAACCACAGAGAGAGGAGGAGTCCGGTGTTATTACACGGTTATAACCACACACGGGGCACTGAGGAAGAGGACGGATGGGCCTACAGTGGAGAAGCAGCAAACTACCATCTCAAGCACTTAACAGGCAACCCAGAGACAAGACCCAAGATCCAAATAGAGACAGCCAATACAGCGAAACCATGCAATGCGAGAGAGAAGGGGGGGTTGGGTGGTACTCCGCTGTATTGTGTCTTTCTGTTTGGCAGAGCGCGGGGGGCAAGAGGTGGGGAGGGAGCAAGGGCGGGGGTTCAGGTTAAAGCATCACCATGGCAACCAGGCAAGCCATTCATCCAGACGACCATTGAAGGCGCAGGAGCTGAATGAATGACAGGAGTCGGCCTTCACAAGATGGGCGCATGGCACTGCTGTCAACAACGACAACAACAACAACAGCGACGCTCACACAGGTAGCGCTCCTAAGAGAGCACACAAAGGGCCCAGCAATCACAACACAACCTGTTCTCAGTGTGAGGGAGGCTTGGCACATGTTGTCCTGACACTCTCTCTCTCTCTCTCTCTCTCTCTCTCTCTCTCTCAAGCCCTCCTACATTGTGGACTCCTTATCTGCCTGTGTGGATTCATTCACACTACAATATAAGACCTGTGCATTCAACATTCACAGGATGGTGGTGGTGGTGATGGGGGGGGGGGGGGGGTCCTTTAGCATGACTGAGGCCCATCTGACTGCTCTACCATCTGACACAACCATAAATAGAGAAGCGCTCACTCAGACAGTTACGCAATTCCAGAACACAAAGTTGATATTTCCTTAATACATTTCTGGAAACATGAGCTCCTCTGTGGCAGTAAGATATGCAGGTGATTTTTCAGTTTACCACTTAACAATGACAAAGTAAGCAGACAGACAATTGAGGTGAAACTGAAAGTTGTACAAAACCATTACCGCATCTTTGGCAGAAGTCATCATTCTACAGAACTAGACAAACTTCTTTCTGCTAAGAAGAGTGACTGGTGTGTCCAGACAGGGCCAGTGCTATCTGGCCTGCCGCTCCCCCAGGCTCATCCATATCTCTCAGGCCTGCTTTCAGCGTGGAGGACAGTGACTCATAAGATCCCATTAGGGCTCTATATAAATGAGCTGAGGGAGGACTGACTGTCTGGCTGGGTAGAGCAGGCTGCTGTGGGCCTCTTTCTGTGTGTGTGTGTGTGTGTGTGTGTGTGTGTGTGTGTGTGTGTGTGTGTGTGTGTGTGTGTGTGTAGGTGTGTGTGTGTGTGTGTGTGTGTCTTCATGCATGTTTGTGATGTGTGTGTTGGCCTGAACCTCTGCCCCCACACACTGCTCTCTCTGCAGGCTCCAGACCCTGTTCCTCACCGTGTCAACTCACACCGCATTCATCCTCATGACAGCCTGTGGAGAGGTTTCGCTCTCCTACTCCCTTTTCTCCCTCTCTCTCTCTCTCTCTCTCTCTCTCTCTCTCTTTCTCTCTCTCTCTATCGCTTTCTCATTCATCCACTCTGCCTGCCTGTCTCTCTCTCTCTCTCTCTCTCATTCTCTCTCTCTCTCTCTCTCTCTCTCTGTCACCAGGTTTTCTGTCATGATGTAACTCTGACTAATGACTGATGGCAAGGTGATACACTCGCTGATTAACTCAAGAGTGCCTCGTCTTGATTTCCCCCTGATTCATAAATAAACGTCCGACGCACTGACCCCTCGGGCTGTCCTACTGTGTTGACTGGACGGTTCCAAAGCACACACAAGCCAGGGAATAAAACCACATTTCGCTTGGCCTCTGCCTCTGGAAACAGTCTCGGCTAATTAACAAAATTAAAGAGAAACTTCAACCTGAACCCCTTAGAGCTTCCACTGCTCAAACAACTGCCTGTTTCAAAATCATGCTTTTGAATAGAAATGTTTCTTTTCTTTACTGAGATCTTTGCTTAACCATTTCTATTCTCTAAGTATAATGTTGACTTGTTTACACAAACATTTATGTATGTTCAGCACTTTATAATTCATATGTAGAAATGATCTTATGTCATGCGATTCAAATAATCCACATGACTGTAAAATTACTCTATTCTATCAAAGGCTTTTAAGGAAGAGTTAACTCACAAAACATGTTGTTATTACGCAAAATCAAAAAGCCAATCAAGGGAGCGGTACACCCCACTGACATGCAGCATATGGGCTTTCAGCAGGCAATCTCATCTGATCTCATCTAGTCGTGCATCGCCAGCCAGCAGAGCCAGCTCCCCCAAACGGCCCTCACATTTGGAGGCAATGTGTGTGTGTGTGTGTGTGTGTGTGTCTATGTGTGTGAGGGGATGGGTTTCAGGTCAGCTCTCCCGCTTCCAACCCCATGCTGCACTAACATACACTTCATGGAGATGTAATGCATCCCCCAAGGTCCACGCCCGACCCCACACACCCACCACCCAGCGATGGCCTCAGCCCACCCCCAGCGGAGGCAAATCAAATAAACCAATTAGAGACAGCCTGATACCATGGCTTGCTTGGTCATGACCTTACGATTGCATCAACATTCCGCACAGATGTGGGGACCGGTCCTTCAGGGGGCACTCCTGTCTTCTGTGGCCTAAGACTGAGGCACCCGGCTCCATGCAGAGTCCGCAGTCCACAAAGGTCAAACTGTCCCTCATTGGTGACTACACTTCCAACTTTGCCTTTGTCTTTGTATCAGGGGGAAATTCAGGTTAAAGATCTGGACAAGATGAAAGCGTGTCACGTGAGGCGAGTTGTCAATCCAATGGGTGACAAGCGCCTTTAGATACTGTATGTGTTGAGTGGCATGAATCTAAGTGCGCGGACTACACACACACACACTACAGCGTGTTGGCTAATTGCCTTGCTTGACATTCCCTGCCTAGTTGACGGGTGATGATCAAAACCTCTCACTCGTCAAACTCAAAATATTCCTTTCACACAAAGCCTTCGACTTCAATTAACGTCAGAGGCTTCAGTAAACTATTTCCAGCCGTAAAAAAAACAACTACGCTGCGTGTTTATTTATTTTCAGCGTCGGCCGGACGTGTTGAAGCACAGCTGGCTGCCGTGGCAACAAAAGTGTTGCTGGGGTGATTCATCCCCCGCTGATCCGAGCTTAGTGCCATAGATGCCGTTTGAACGCAGGCACGCTGCCGGGACCCGCCTGTCGCAGATGGCTATGGATTTACTGCCACCCACTTTGGCCCCTGTCCTCTAGCGGACCGGACCTTCCTTCCTCTCTCTGGGCCCGATACGCACACCAGCGTCGGCCTGGCCCCCGTTAAATCACCCCACTGGCAGGGCTTCCTTCAGCTCGGAGCTGCTCCCCATTGATCGCCACAGGGGCAGTACATTAAACCGCCGCCAGTCAATCAAAGAGGGTTTGTTTAATGACTGATCTGCCTAATCATACTGAGCCACAGAGGCTCGTGGCTGTCGCCATAAAGGCAAATATATCCCAGACACTCAGACACTCTCTCTCTCTCTCTCTCTCACACACACACACACACACACAGACACACAGACACACACACACACACACACACACACACACAGAGGCATATATCAAGACACATATAAGCGACACACAAAAGTGGCAAACTATACAAACTCAGACACCGCACAAAACACACACATACTGTATGTACTGTATGCAGATGCATACAAACCCTCCACCATCCACACAGAGTCCCAAACAAGTAGACCCTTTCAACAATAAAAACAAAAACAATGCTTGAACGTTCTAT
>NC_063203.1:19404033-19416533 GCF_017589495.1 Alosa alosa | reverse complement strand
GACATCACACGCAAACAAAAAGAGTGGAGGAGATACGAGTGAGAGGGAGAGTGTGGGAAAAGGCCCGGGACGGACAGACAAACAAAGCACACAGGGCACAGTCCACTCTGTGTGTCCGGCTGTCTGTCTGCCAGCCTTTTTGGCATTGCCTAACTCCCCGTGGAGCCTCTTGACCCTTCCCACTATCTGTGGCAAACAGTGAGCCACTGTGCCGAGTCCGTGTGTGTGTGTATGTCTGTGTGTTCCGCTGGTCCATGGTTATCAAGCAGGGCACTGGTCATCCCCTGAGGAACGTCTCTTTGATAACTTGCTTTCACTGCCCTTTGGTGTACTATAGCTGTAAAACAGTGTCTTAATACTGCTCACAAAAGTACTGGAGACTGTATGTGAACCAGCATACCTAAGTCGTGCCTTTATATCACCTTCCCGATATATATCACCTTCCCTATATATATACCGGTATATACTGTAGCTATATATCTCCTTCTACCTGGTTCAGGATTGGCTACTGTAGCTAATCAATAACATTACAATCCTACTGAATGAGCTGTAGGCTCTCAGAGACACGACTAGAAGCCACTGATGTAGTCTGGTCTGGCTGGCATCCTGTCTTTTTGCATGGACAGAAAGAGACTTGAAAAACTATGTGACTCACCTGGCTTACCCCGCGGTGCGGTGATCGCAAACTTATTATCTAGACTCCAACCCAGCGGTCTGACTTTTTAAACCCTGAACGAGGGGCTTGTGCAACACAGTTTCCTGTCCAATTCCCTTAAGCAAACACGGCAAAGTGCAAAAATAATAGAGGAGGAACAGAGAGAGAAGGTCAGTATCAAAGCGGGGAACACAGGCGGGCGATGTCTGTGGGGAAATAACTGGCAGAGCCGGATGGACTTGAAACGCGTGGGAGTTTATATAAAACTTTCCCCCTATTACGTCTGCCAGTGGGAACACTATCAGGAGTAAGAAGTCTCATATCAAAAAAACAACTTCTTGAGACCTCGGTAAAAAAAAAGCAACTTTGAAGTGTTTCTTTTGTTTTACTTCTTGTGCTTATGGTCTGTCACACTCACTTTTCTGCTCTCTCTTTTCTCTCTCTCTCTCTCTCTCTCTCTCTCTGTCACTCTCTCTTTCTCTCTCTCTCTTGTCTTTTTCTCTGATGTGTAGTGTGTGCACAGGTCATCAATAGTGTTTTTGTAGTGAGCAGGGGATTACCCATAGTGCCTTTTAGCTGTGTCATCAACTCATCTGAATCACCTGCATATGTCTCTAGCTCTCATATGTCCCACTCACACACACTCGTACACACGCACACGCACACGCACACGCACACGCACACGCACACACACATGCACATGCACACACACACACACACACACACACACACACACACACACACAGACTATCCACAGATTCTGGCACTAAGGTAAACTACAGCTGTGCACCATGCCTGAACTATACGAGCAGTTCAAAAGCCACCCGTTAGCCTTCAGCTAAACAATCTCGGGATTACGCTCCCCTTATATAAACACCTCTCTGATGACTCCTCCGTATCACACTGCCTGCACAGACACCCTCTCCAATTAGCGGCACCGGCTCAGAGCTGACACAACAGAGGGAGCGACTCGAGTGGCTGCAGCCAAGATTGATTTGACTCCAAATTAGCGAGGAGTGAAAGTTTCATTGGCCTGGCACTCTGTGAAGAGGATGACAGCCTCTGGCGCGTGTGATGAAGAGACAGCGGAGAGCCTCTTAAGGAGAGAGAGAGAGAAAAGAGAGGGAGAGAGAGAGAGAGAGAGAGAGAGAGAGAGAGAGAGAAAGAGAGAGGGAGAGAGAGAGAAAGAGAGAGAGAAAGAGAGAGAGAAAGAGAGAGAGCGAGAGAGAGGGAGAGAAAAAGAGAGCTCTAATCGCTGTCATCTGAGGCAGTGGCGTTGGCAGGTGAGCCGAGGTGCTCGGAGGGGTCTGGCAGCAATGCTCTGCTTCTGTGCCATCTTCAGGCGCGAGGAGAGTTGGTGGTGGAAGTGGTGGGAGAGGGGGTGGCAGAGGAGAGGAGAGGCTTTGACAGCGATCGTTGTTCAGGTGCCATGTGTGAGAGAGAGTAGGTCCTAGCAGACACACAGTCACACAAACACTCTCTCTCTCTCTCTCACACACACACACACACACACACACACACACAAAGACAGGCCTTGTGCACAGACAAACACACAGACACAATAGACACCTCACTTTGATGGCAGATCTGGTTGGTGGTGCTCAGAAAATGCGGAGAAAAGAAGAATCCTAAGAGAGGAATGAAAACGTCTTGGAAGTGTGACTGGAGAGTGGGGGACGGACGGAGAATATATGAGTGTGTGATGGAAAGGCCACAAGTGTGGAGGAGTGTGTGTCCTGCTCTGCTTACCTCCCGCGCGGGATGTCCACGTCGTCCTTCCTCCAGCGGACGGACGGCTGCGGGTCTCCCTGCACCTGGCAGCGGAACTCCACCGACTCCTCCTCCAGAATCACCTGGTTGATGGGCCGCCGCAGGAACGTGGGCCGCTCTGAGGGGAGAGAGGGTCAGATGGGGTGTGAGTATGCTGCAGGGGTGTGAGTATGTGTGTGTGTGTGTGTGTGTGGGTGTGTGTGTGTGTGTGTGTGTGTGTGTGTGTGTGTGTGTGTGTGTGTGTGTATGTGTGTGTGTGTGTGTGTGTGTGTGTGTGTGTGTGTGTGTGTGTGTGTGTGTGTGTGTGACAATGAGTGTTTCTCTGTGTGTGTGTGTGTGTGTGTGTGTGTGTGTGTGTGTGTGTGTGTGTGTGTGTGTGTGTGTATTAGAGACACAGAACATTTCCAATTATTTGTGTAGAAATGACAGTAAGTCTGTTGGTCTGTGGATGCACTGTAAATATGAAGGAGACAGGGTGTATTTCGACAGCATGTGTATGTGTGTGTGTGTGTTTGTGTGTGAGTGAGTGAGTGAGTGAGTGAGTGAGTGAGTGCTTACTTGTGTGTGTGTGTGCATGTGTATGTGTGCGTGTGTGTGCGTGTGTGTGTGTGCATTTCTGAATGTGTGTGTCTGTGTATTTGTGAAGAACAAGAGGCAGGGGGTAAAGAGGGGTCATCAGCATATTTGCCGGGGCAGATGGTATTAGCACTGACGCAGAAATGAAAGCGATCAGTCAGCACTCTGCGCAGCTCACACACACACACACACACACACACACACACACACACGCATGTGAACACACCACCACCACCAGCCCCCAGACAAGTCCCCACAAGCCCCATTTAATTTCCTGCAAACGCAAAGGAAACTGGGACATGACACAGATTCTCTTACTGGGACAATTGGGTGTGTCAGGTGGAGAGAGAGAGGGATTTCGAGTTCACAGGCTCTTTGTGCGACTAACAAAGAACAGTCGCCGCCAGTGATGTCTGTTGGTGTTCTGGATGAGTGTCGTATCGCTTTCAATCCTCTTGTTTTTTTTTCAAGAGTAAACATGAAAAAGCGAGTTCATGTTTGATAGTATAATTTTTTCGAAACTGTATTCGTGTTAAGTGTGAGTCACGGTGGCGGGCGATCGTGCTTACCAAACACGGTGAGCTGGGCCGTCTCGCTGTCCCTTTCGCCCACCATGTTGGTGCCCACGCACACGTACATGCCAGCGTCATTCTTACGGGTGTTGGAGATCATCAGCTTCCCTCCTCGAATCTGTGGAATGAGGTAAAATGATGGATAGAGCCAACAGCAAATTATTATCCATGAAACACTAAATACACAGAAATATCTGAAAAATATCTGAATAAATTAGCATGTGCAATCCATAGATCTGTAGAGGGACTATAGAGTATGTATAGACTATAGAATGTGAGTACAGTATATATATATATATATATTATATATGGAAACAAATATATTATTATATACTTTATATTATACTGTATATGGAAACAAAGTTAATTATCCATGGACATTTTTGCTATTGCTTTTATCAGTATAACCCACAGAAAAGAAATAAAAGTGTAATGAATGAACATTGACCTTAATCCGGTCATCCTTCTCATCGATGCGCACTTTGTCCTTCTTCCAGTAGATGGTGGGCTCTGGGTGACCACGGGGCGGGACACACTCCAGGATGGCCGGTTCTCCCGCCGCCACTACCACGTCCGTGGGGTTCTGCCTGAAGTCATCCCGCAGTACTGCAAAAAAAAGACACACAGAGGCGGCGGCCATGTTAGATCTCAGTGGCACCACTGTAACACACAGAGAGAGAGGGGAGTAGTTCTTTGAGCTTGCTGTCACATGTGTGGCTTTCGAAAAACACACCTGACATACCCCGCTGTCTCATTTGTAAAGTGAGAACGGGTACCTGGCTGTGTAGCCGCTATTCTGCATCGGCACCTTATCTGGCTGGATAAGGTTTTCGTTTCGCTGGGCCGGAACAAGTGAGATCTAATTGGAGTTAATGGCGTTCCCCCACGGAGACAGGAGAACAAACTGAGGCAGAATGCCCTCAAGCCTTCTGTCAGTCAAGCGGAGGCTCAACACCCCCGCACACACTCGCACAAACACACACACTCGCACACACACAGACACACACACAGACACATAGAGACACACACACACACACACACACACACACACACACACACACACACACACACACACACACACACACAGACACACACACATCAGCATGCACATATGTACGTAGGTGGGTGGTCTGCGTATCCAGCACAAAGTAAGATCCAATCACCCTCAGGTAACTCTTTCATTAGAGAGACCCCCTGCCATCCAGACTAATGGAGTGTGGACTAAAACACACAGAGACACCTGTTCAGGGTCATCTCATTAGCCATTTCAAACACTCACCAACCTCAACATCCACCACTATACTCGGAGAGCTAAGCTATACATTGGGATGTCTTGACCTCTGTTACATCTACGGGTGTAATGGTTCTATTCCATATGTGTTTAATGTGAAGTGCAATGCCTCTACGCCACCTCTTTGAAAGCGGAGTGAAGTCTCTAGAGAGCACACACCCACACTTTAGCTTGTCCCAGGGAAACTCAGAAGCTGTTTTACCAGAGAGAGTGTGTGGGGGTTGGGGGGGTTGCTCCGTGCCCCCCTGCTGTATGAGAGCAGGAAGAAAGGGCTGTTTGAAGAGCACTAAATTAAGGGCAACACCGGTGGGCTCCAATGCAAATCCCCACAAGGCGCGGAGGAGAGATGGGGGGAGGGGGAGGTGGGGGTGATCGCAGCAGGATAACAGGTCCCAGTGCACCACCGCGGCTTTCCCTAACGCCGCCACGGATGGATGGGTGGATGGCTGGGTCGCCCCTTTTGCTTTGATTAGGAGGAAAAATACTGTGGCGAGGGAAGAAGTCGCCGGAAAAGCTTCCGAAGCAATTATCCCGGGAATGCTGCGAGATGATGGAAGAGTTGTTGTTGGGAACCATGGGAATTCAGGTTCGGGACGAGGGACAATGCAAACACATCTGCCATTGTGAGGAGTAACTGAATTCTGAGAAGGGGGGAGTACATTTCCATCCTCCCAGTAACTGCCATTGGAGAGCCAGTAGCAAATACAATAGATGATGTTAAAGAATGAACTGAACTCCTTCAATTCAATAGGCTGTCTGGGTGGACACATGCAAGCGCGCGCGCACACACACACACACACTGATGAGCAATAGGCTCTCGAAATGAACATGTGGATTCCTGTCTCCTGTTCTGTTGATATGCTGTTTTGATCATTTGTTTCAAAGTTGCCCTGGAGTTGTCTTAGAGTAAGAGAATAATCAACCTGTCATTAGATGACATCAGGTGTATCAGGTGAGTAATGTAATCCTGCTGATGAACGGGAATAGGCATCATACAGGGCGACTGCACTTCCAAAAATAAGCAGGCAATCACAGGTGACAGATACGCTACAGAACAAACAGCGAAGACTGCAACAGTCTCTTAGTGCTTCAGGCTAAGGTGGGGACTAATTTGTTCCTTGTTTTTTGTGGGGCATGATACTTTAAGCAGCCCATGGATACTTAAGATGTATGATTAGAGCAAGCACCTACTAGTGACGACTTTATTTTACGATTTTTATTTTGATTGCTCCTGACTAGGTACACTATCTATGTGTGTGTATGCATTAGTTTACGCTGTTTTTGTATGTGCCTGCATTTGTGTGAGTGTGCATGAGTGTGGGCATGTATAAGTGTGTATGTGTGTGTGTGTGTGTGTGTGTGTGTGTGTGTGTGTGTGTGCGTGTGTGTGTGTGTGTGTGTGTGTGTGTGCATGTGTGTGTGTGTGTGTGTGTGTGTGTGTGTGTGTGTGTGTGCGTGTGTGTGTGTGTGTGTGTGTGTGTGTGTATGTATGTGTATGTCTGTGTGTGTGTGTGTGTGTGTGTGTGTGTGTGTGTGTGTGTGTGTGTTTCTAACCCAGCAGGCCCTCCTAAGAGCAGGATTTAAAGGCGCTGCTCTGCTCTGGCTCTAGGCCCTGAAGGCATACAGAGGCGCATATCACCAAACAGACATCAGGTAATTGCATTTTTATCCCCTCCAAAACGTACGGCTCCGCCGCCTCCAAAAAGAAATAAATAACTAAACAGAGAGGAAAATAGAGAGAGAGAGGAAGAGAGAGAGAGAGAGAGAAAGAGGAAGAGAGAGAGAGAGAGAGAGTCCATCATGCCTCTGGGCAGGCATGGGGGTCCTTCTCCACCTCTCTCATTAATATTGATATTTTTATACATTTCTGCCTCATTCTGCCAGCCCTCGCTACATCTGTCAATCACGCTGCAGGGTAAACACACACATGCACACACACACACACACACACACGGATCTGCAAAATATTCCTCCACCCCAGGATGCATCCCCTCCTTCCTTCGTTTTTCCATGTGCATTTAAGATGGTGAAAGTCGATAGGGAAACAGTCAGGTGGGGGGTGTGAGGAGGGGGAGGGGGAGGGGGAGGGGGAGGAAGAGGAGGAGAAAGAGGAGGAGGAGGGTTGGGTGGCTGGGTTATTGGGCTCAGTAAATTGGCAGCTTTGCCATTCTGGCGCAGAGTCAAAGTTTAAAGTTTAAACTTTAAGCTGTGGAGGGGGCTGGTGGTGGAAGTGAAGGTGAAGCAGGAGGTGGGGGTTTGGGGGGGCTGGTTGTAGTGGGGTGGAACAGGGGGTGAGTCAGGATGAGACATGCAAAAGATGTGAAACGAGGTCCCAGGAAAACGACTAGAAAGATGAAGAGAGAGAGAAAGAGAGAGAGGGAAAGAGAGAGAGGGAGAGAGAGAGAGAGATCCTACCGAGAGAGAAGAACACTCCCACCACTGTGTAGCACACTGTGTTTTACACTGACAAAGCAGCGCTGGTGCCAGGGGCCATTAGCAATGCACCTGTCTGTGATCAGACCAGGTGTTGAGGGTGAGGAGCGTCTAAGGGAACTAGGGCTTGGGGAGGTTGGGCCCTCACCTGCAGCATCATCACATACCTCTACATACACTCCCCAATCACTCCAGATGAGTCTTGGGGAGGTGTATTGTGCTAATTATTTCCAGTGAAGGAAAGCAGATTTATTTTTAATCCAAAAGCCCCCTCACCACCTTTCCACCCCCCCCCCCCCCTCCCCCAAAAAACAAAGAACTAAATAAAAGTGTTGAGATGTTTCTCATTATGCTAGGCAGGCTAAAATTATTCCACAAACAAAGTAATATTAGTGCTTGGCATTTATACTCTCGCAGAAAAACTCTTGAGCGCACACACAAAACACACACACACACACACACACACACACACACACACACACACACACACACACACAAAATACACACTCAATGTTTCCTGTAACCTGCGGGGCATCTAGCTGAATCACTAATGCGAACGTTTTTCTGGATGTTTATTTATTTGTAATTTTATTTTTCCCCATCAAGTGTTTCGGGGGTGACCTGGTGCCCCCCTGCATACATTAGCACCGGGGGTCAGAGCAGGAAAAACACCACGGAATTACAAGAGCTGCCAGGGCCCCCGAGCTAAAACAGAGCATCCACACCAAACCCAGGCAGCACAAAACACTCAACGCCTCCGGATCTGATTAAAACAACCGTGTGTGTATGTGTGTGTGTGTGTGTGTGTGTCTGAGACAGAAAGAGAGAGAGAGAGAGAGAGAGAGAGAGAGAGCAGGAGTTTGTGTGTATGTGTGTGTTTGCACGTTTGTGTGTTTTATAAATATGATCGCATTTCAGGAACAAGCTCCGAGCTATGATAGCATTTCATTCGAGTGGCCCAGGTCAGGGGTTTTTTTTTTTCATGCTAACAAAAGAGTTATTACAAGCAAACCATTTCCCAATCTCCAATCTGGCTTAATGCATACATGGCGCGAGGTGGGGAATATCTGTCATTTTAGGGGGGAGAAAGAATCAGAATTTATGTGTGCACTCAGCAGCTCTGAGCGGCCAGGGCGTGGGCTTGGGGGCAGCAGGGCCATAATGCGGAAATGGGGCATATTACAGATTGAAGTCAGGGGGAGACGGAGAGATAGAGAGAGGGAGAGAGAGAGGGAGGGAGGGAAAGAGATAGAGAGGGAGGGAGGGAGGGAGGGAGAGAGAGAGAGAGAGAGAGAGATGGAGGGAGGGAGAGAGAGAGAGAGAGAGAATCCATTTGTTTGGGCACAGGTATCAGCTTCCTTTCATTAGGAAACCCCACCGACCGGCCATAAACAGCCCCTGCCACTGCCTGCGTGAGGCTAACAGTTAACTGCAGCAACTCCTTCCACCCACAAGCACACATACATACAAATACACACACACACACACACACACACACACACAAATTTATGTCCGCCTACACACGCGCACACACAAACACGCACACAGACAGACACAGAGACACACAGACTCCCCCTCGGCTGAGGTCATGGGCTGGAAGTGAGAAGCAGCTGCACAAATATGACCTGCTCCTGCCTCAGGGCTTCATCTCAGCGGACAGGGAACGCTACGTGCTCTCTCCCTCTCCCTCTCTCCTTGTCTCTCTCCATCTCTCACTGAATCTTTCCCTCTCTCTCTTTCTCCATCTCTCCTCTCCTCCTTCCCCATTCCATCTCTTTTTACTTCTGTTTCTTGCTCTAAATTTTTTCTTTCTCTATCTCTATTTTTCTCCCCCATATCATTCTCTCCCTCCCTCCCTCTCTCTCTCTTCCTCTGCTCCTCCTCCACCACCACCACCACAACCTGCAGCTGATATGCATGGCTATCCCCCTCATCTCTGCACTCAGCATGGAGACACTGATGGCATCTCCTCTGCCCTCCATCCGCGCTCTGATGGGAGGCATGAGGCAGGAGACAGATACAAAGATGTCATGGCCACGGGTAACACCGATAGAGATACCGGGAGCGGCAGAGAGCATAGTGTGTGTGTGTGTGTGTGTGTGTGTGTGTGTGTGTGTGTGTGTGTGTGTGGGGCACCGCACAGTGAGACCGAGTGAGGAGGAACACACCCTTTCACAGGCTGGGATTGGTTAGAAAGGGTTAAGGATGGATAAAAAGAAAATACAACTGAAGAACAAATAAAGGGATTGTAAAGTAAATGAAAAAGATGAAAAAAAGGCCAGTGGAGGTGGGGGGTTGTGTTTTCATAACCCATTTATTATGCACTGCACTAAAACAAATACTAATGTCACTAGTGGTTCTGCATCAAAGCTCATTTTTTCAAAGGCAGGCCCTAATGATAGCTAATGATTCCCCCCTTTAAAAACTCTCCTCTGTTGGCCAACATGACAATGATAAAGCCCTTATATCCACACACACTACACACACAGTCACACCCATTTACATAGGAGCCCCCCGTTGGCCACCCTGCTAATGACAATGAACCAGGCACATCAGGAGATCTAACCGGACACCATGCCCTGGAAAATGTGCTCTGCGACCGTTTGTGAAACAATATAATTAATTCTTAATGAACCCTTCTCCTCAAAGACACCACGACTTCCCAACATACACGCACGCATGCACGCACAAACACACACACACACACACACACACACACACACACACACACACACACACACACACACACATACACACACACACACACAAACACACATACACTCTTCCCCCCAAATTCAATTTAGCCTAATCCGTACTTTATGGTAATGTATAGCTCATTAAAATGTTAGTTAAAAACTCATTAAAATTCCCTCGGCTAAGTAATGGCTTCATTACTATAATATGCTGAAAAGGAAAGAAAAAGATGGGACAAGAACAAGGAGAAGAAAAGAGACCGAGTGGAAAAAGAAAGACAGCTTTCTAATCGCGTAATTGTGACAAAAAAGGGAATCGATTTGCATAATAAATCACGGAAGCATTGTGTTTTTTCTGAGAAGACGCTCCGCAATTAGTAAATGCCACAATTAAGAGATACGTCTTAAAAAGATTTTTTTTATGTGTGTGTGTGTGTGTGTGTGTGTGTGAGGGGGCTGTGGGCATAGGTTTTTGACATTGTGTCTTCAGAGCCTGTGCCTTTAGTCAGGGTGTGTGTGAATAGTGTGCCAGCTCTGGACTGGCAAGCTGGCGCCAGTGCCACTGGCATGGGCTTGCAGCAAGGCACAAAGCGGCGGCAGCACTGGGAGCTCACTGATAACACGGGCAGGAGGCAAAGCCGACCACCACATGGGCATTCGGATGAGGGAGGGGGCCAGAGGAGGATGGAAGAACTCTGTCCGAGCCAAACACACACACACACACACACACACACACACACACACAGAGACCCACACAGCCACAAACAAACACTTGTCTCCAAACACTTTGAGTCTTGAGAGGGTGGGATCTTTTGTTACAGTGTGAGTACTGGACATTTTGCAGTAAGTGGCTGATGGTAATAGGGTGTGCTACAGCTAGAAGCAAACAAAACATCTGTGTTAAAAAAAAAAAGTAAAATGTAAGAAGTGCACACCGACACTGGTGCACTTCTTACCATCTACTCTGTCGAGAAGATTTCTGATGAACAAAGGTAGCACAACTCTAGCACAACTCTAATCATGCCACTAGATACTAACGTTGCTAAATAAACAATGACATCTCTCCAGGCTCTCAGGCAGTGCTATCAGTTCAGCTTATCAAGGAGCCAGCCAGGAAGTCTGTCTCCACTGCCTGTATAGAGCGCCAAGATGGCATGAAGGTACTGTAAGTGCCATGACAACATGCCCCAGCGAATCACTTTTTTCATGGGAGCTAACAGGAGCAGAGTACGGTGAGTCACGAAGCAGTTAGCAGTGCGTGCCCACAGCCTGTATTCTGTGCTCTCCTAGAGCTAAGTGGTTCTCTCTTCTCCTCTCTTTCCCTCTCTTATGCACTTTCCCTCTCTCTCTCCCTCTCTCTCTCTCTGTATGTGTGTGTGTGTGTGTGTGTGTATGTGTGTGTGTAGGCTAGGCCATGTGTGAGGCAGAAGGCGCTTCAAACAAGGCTTAGCGCGGCAGCCACTGAATCAGAGCGAAGGCGTCCACAGCGAGTGGAGCGGAGTGGGAAAGCCTAATGAAGGATTTGAACCCCGGCGAGCAGCACTGCTGCAGTGGGGAAGGAGCTGAATAAAACACCACCTCCTGATCAAAGGGAACCATACCTGCTTGCTCTTCCCTCTCTCTCTTCTCTCTCCTCTCTTGTTCTCTCTCTCTTCTCTCTCTCTCTCTCTCATGCTCTTGGTATTCATCTTTCTCTGCTGACTTGAGGAATCAAAGAGATTTTCCAGAGGAGAGGGATGAGATTCTGCTCTGTGGAAGAGCATGATGTGTGTCGAGCGCAGTGGGTGTTTTCATGCGGCAGGAGAAAGGGAAGACCTGCACTGATCCAGCTACCCCCCCCTCCTCCTCCTTCTTCTTCTTCATCTTCTTCTTCTCAGGAGTTCCCCCTCGTTTCCTCATTTTCACCAAACTACTCCCTCTTTCTCTCTCTTTTCTTCTCCCTCCCTCTCTCTCTCTCTCTCCCTCTTTCCGTATTTCCCTCTAATTAGTTTGTCAAAAAGTGGAGCGCAGTGTGGTTCGCCTCCCACCAGGGGAAGCCTCTGAAAACAGGAGGCAGCTCAGGGCAACCAAGGCAGGGCCACATTTTATTTCTCTCTCTCTCTCTCCTCTATTTTTTTATCCCTCCCTCCGTCCTCCTCCATCCCTCCTCCCGTGCGGTTCGGGGATGTTAAATTTAGCCGCCGCTGGCCCTTTTTGGCCCTTCCGTGTGCCCGTCCGTGTGGTTTCTCTGGCAGGGGGAAGCCTGGGACTCGGAGTGTCGCTCTGCATCACAGGGCCCAGCACACAGTGGGGGAGCGGAGAGGAGTGGAGGAGAGGAGAGGAGAGGAGTGGAGGAGTGGAGAGCAGCTGAAATGAATCTCGTTCTCATTAGCCCCCTCATCCTCCTCCTCCCAACCTGGGGCACGGCATCGTAACCAAACTACTGGACTGTGGTGGTCAGGCTGCACCAGGGAGATGTAGGAGCAGAAGGCATTTAGGGAGGAGAGAGACAAGGTGTGGGGAGAAGATGT
>NC_063203.1:19376533-19399033 GCF_017589495.1 Alosa alosa | reverse complement strand
CAGAGAAGTGCATTTTTCAGGGGTTGAGGTGCTTATAAGGGTATGTGAGTGAGTGTGTGTGTGTGTGTCGGGGGGGGGGGGGTAGGGCACTCAAAGAAACAAACCATGGGATTGTTCCAGTCTTGAGTCACCAAGCTAGGACCAGGAGATCCGGAGCCTCAAAGTGATCAATGAGTTGTTTCAAATCTAGGAACAAAAAAGAAAACCAACTGCACAAACCCCAACAGCAGCTGTGGAGTCAGGCCCCTTAAAACGTAAGACAAATGGGCCCTGTCAGTCAGGGAGCCACTGTAGAACCCAATTAGAGGCGCCGGTGTTATCTGCTGTTCCCGCCGACGACTAGAGACTAGATAACCCCTCTGCTCCACCATGGAGGACAGGGCACATCGCTCAGTCCACTCTCCCCCTTCTGGACGCTGAAGGAACTGCAGGATCTCTGGTGGAGGTTGTGAAACTGACTGGCTCAAATAGGCCTTGGATTTCAGGTCTGCTTGGGGTACATCTGTCTGTCAGTAGCAGGGAAGACTGCACTGGCACAGAAGCACTAATGGCAAAGCTAAGCTATACCAGACAATGCTGGCAGATGTGATAGAAATGCACACAGGCACTAGCAGAGTACTGCAAACTGCAAACCACTTCAAAGGGCATGTGTATTGTGCCTGACATAATTAAATTCGGATTATGGCGGGCTGTTTTTGTTGAAATCAGCATAATGCATACAGCCTTGCCCCCGCTTCAAACGGGTCCATGCTGAAGGAACACATGCTTGACACTGCCACCATCCTCGTCTCTTCAGCACATCTCTGGAAAGAAACACCAGAGTCAGGCAAGAATAAAAGAAACACTCTTGGGTGGCAATCACTCCAGTCAGGCAGTCACATGTTCTCTCTGTTAGGCTGTCACGTGACATGCCTGTGCCTCAACTATCGGAAAAGAAAGTCTCCTCTTTATTTATTCATTCATCGGTAGAAGATTGAAACGACTGTCGAGAAATGACTGCAGCTACAGATTTGCTTCAAAAATTGGACCTAAAAAAACAAAACAAAAAAACAGCAAAAGCTGCCAGCCCCACCTCGATAAACAAAAAGAGCACTGCTCAATTTAGCCCTTACAGCTTCCTCCAGTCAAGCGTGCGCTGGCAGCGACGGGAATATTAGCCAACTAAATTAACAACTTGCATGGAGCCATCTCTGATTTAAAATGAAATAACAGTGTGGCCTACGGAGGCGTGCAGTGGAACGGCGGAGAGGGTGCGGATCCATTGTGTTCGAGCGGAAACGGGGGAATTTCCCCAATGCTATTTTCTGTGTTTCCAAGCGTGGCTAATGTCTTGAATGACTGATTTTGGAGAGTGCGAGATGAAGTTTGATTTTTCATAACACACATTTGACTGGTGGAACAGCGTAACCAACAGCAAGAAATCCATCTTCCAGAAGCTACTTTTTGGAATTGGGGAAATTGCCTCTCACCCATGCATATCTGCTTTACATATAGGCACCCAACTCCAATGTTGAAGGAGCACTTGTCCCCCCGTTGCAATGAAAGAAAAGGAAGAGAAAGAGAGGAAGTAATCTTGCTGAATAAAACGAAAGACACCACTTTCTGTGATACCTGCCCTCCGTTATATTAATGAAGCAATGAAGCGAATTTAATCAATCTTGAAAGCGCGCTGTTGCTCGCCTGACTCTGCTGGTGCAACATGGAGCCGTGGCGGTGACAGCAGCCGGCCCATTGCAAGGCACTGACCCGCACTCAGCTGCCTGGGCCGACCGGGATGCTGAATTATTCATTAGAGGGAGCGTGTGTGTGTGTGTGTGTGTGTGTGAGTGTGGAGGGAGGCTTTAGAGGTAGGAAGCTGGGGGTAAGGATGTATGTGTGTGTGTGTGTGTGTGTGTGTGTGTGTGTGTGTGTGTGTGTGTGTGTGTGCGTGCATGTGCTCCATGGGGAAGCTGGGGACCTGTAACCTCCGCCGTCACACACCCCATCTTTATAGCAACCAGGCTCACCACGGGAGGCCTGCATACAGCCAGGTCATTTCCCCCCAATTTCCATCCACATTAGGGGCTGATGCACGGGGATAAACATTCAAACAACATGGTTGCTCTCGGCTGGAGGTCCATCGTCAAGCGTAATATTACCAGTGTGGGATTGGGTGTGTATGTGTGTGTGTGTGGGCGGGGTTGTTCAGGGTTTGTGATGCCTGCCACACCCGAGCGCTTGGGGACAACAGATATACAGGGGTGGGCAGGCAGGTCCGATTGAAGTTGAGTTGGTGCGGAAAATTTCACCGCTTAAAAGTGGCTTTCAAGGGATTCAAATATGCTGTGATTACCATAATCAGTTCATGGTTGGCGATGCTGGGGAAATGCGCTGGCTATTAATGCTCGGCAATTACCCGGCCTAAATGCTAATGGGCAGCTCTATCTGCTGCAAAGATGGACATGGGAGAGAGCGAGAGGGATCGGCAGATCAGAGGATAACATGGGACAAGGGACACCACGACCAACAGCCTCACACAACACATGAAATCATATCACTGACATTCACTCACACACACACACACACACACACACACACACACACACACACACACACACACACACACACACACACACACACACACACACACACACACACAGCCTCACACAACACATGAAATCATATCACTGACATTCACTCTCTCACACACACACACACACACACAAATCCCTGGGATTCCATACCAGTTCAGTTCAGTATTTACATAGCCAGAAATGCTAAGCAGCTATTCTGTTAGCACAGTCTTCTTGATTGCTTCTATGGAAGACAAGCGAAAGAGATGTTGATTCTCAATCAGCAGCACAAACAGCATCGTGCCACTCTTCTCCCATCTCTCTCTCTCTCTCTCTTTCTCTCTCGACTGACAGCTGATGAGATTGATTTATTCGCTCATAAACATACGCTCGCAAGCACCTCTCCGCCGCTCCGAATGTGCTGAATTTCAGATTTGTCATGGGGAGGAAGGTAATTTAGAGCAGCAGCTTATCAGCTTGACAATGCCTCTGGGCCTGGGCTAGATAATTCCACGGGCAGAACCACAATTTACTGTCAGGCCAAACACGTTTCAGCTTCCCATTTAATAGCCAGCACTCACTGCTGGGCCCCAATTAACATAAAGCAATCAATTAGTAGAGGGGAGTGTAGTGCTGCTGTGTGTGTGTGTGTGTGTATGTCTGTCTCTCTGTGTGTATATGTGTTTGAGAGAGAGTGTGTGTGAGAGTGCTTGATGAGAGGTGTTGGGTGTGAGTGCACATACACAGACACACATCACATACAGAGAGAGAGGGAGAGACACACACACACACTCACATAAGAATACACAGACACAGACACACACAAGAGGCGAGATAAGGCACTTGCCGGGGGCAGTGTGGAGGACTCCGGAGCTTAAAGAGCTGGACTGAGGAGAGGCCGTGACAGGAGCATAACTCTGCCTCTCATTTGCTCTACTCCCACTCAACCATTTTCTCTCTCCCTCTCTCCCTCTCTCCCTCACTCCCTCACTCCCTCACTCTCTCGCTCCCTTTACCCAGGGCTGTTTCCACCTCTGCTGGTTTATCGCACCTCTCCCTCCTGCTCTGCTTTCACTCTGTCCCTTCATTTGCTTTTCTCTTTCTCTCCCTCTCTCTCTCTCTTTCTTTCTCTCTGCCCTCTCTTGGCTCCAATTATGTTCCATTTGTTAATGCACGCACACGGTGGTCTGCCTGTCGCTAGCCATCACTGGACATCCTCCGTCTCTCTGTCTGATGACTGTGGAGCGTGTCTCCATGCTAAGTGTATTACAGTACACTAATACTAGTTAAGATGTGCACGGCAATCTGATTAGCAGTGGGATTTTCCTGAGGTACAGTCCAGAATACAGACTACATCAGGGTTCTATAGGTAGGGGGGGAGGATGGATTGTTCCAGTAAGACCGCTATATCCATAGCATGAGCAGGCTCCGGTCTCTGCTATGCAGGTAATCAACACCCAAAGCCCATCACCTTTACAGGTAATCTTCTCTCATCCTCTCAATCTACATGTACTTTCCATTCATCTGTCCATCACTCCATGCATTTATCTCTTTCCTCTCAGATGAGTTAATTTCCCTTGTGCTTGTTGTCACAGTGACCGAGGGAAAGCCCCCCCCCCACCACTAGCCAACCCCGCCTTCCCCACACATGCATGGCGATCGATCAGTCTGTGGTGCCCTGTCAGGCGCGATCAATACATCATTCCTTCAGTAAAGGGCCCTGTTACCTTGCCATATCCCCCCTCTTAGCCTCACACCTCCAGACCAACCAACCCACCTAACTCCCCCACCGCCCTACATCCATTTCATTATTATCTTCGCCCCCACCATCTTCTACCCCAATACCCCCACCCCTACACACACACACACACACCTCAAACCCTTCCTGGCTGATCGATGGTTCCTAACGGGCACACGGCAAACCACACCGCAATTAGAGCCGTTTCTAATCTGCCCCACCGACTGGTTAGCGTTCTCCCACTCAGAGCCGCCGTTTAAGTAAAGCCCGTCCGAGAGATGAAGGAACAGAGCGGGATTCAGGAGGACTTATATCGCCTAAAGACTCAGCAGGGGGTGCGCTGCAGTATGCACACACACACACACACACACACACACACACACACACACACACACTCACTGTATGTACACACACTTATATACATATTACTAGGGCAGAGGAACGACTGGCATTCTTTCAGCGGAACCTGCACTCAGCACCACATCTACTGTCACCTTCAAGCATAAAAGAATCGATAACTGCAACAGTTGTGTCCTCCATTTCTAGGTCTTTCTTAGAAACAGACGGAAAAGAAAGCCATCAAAGGTTACACAATATAGAGCTTGAGAGTCTGACAGAACCTACAGTAACCTCCATCACAGCACCACTACTTCCACCTACACAGTCGGGCGAGGGGCTTTTGTGTGCATGTGTGTGTGTGTGTGTGTGTGTGTGTATATATAATGAGGTGGATGTAGAGGGCCCTGCTTTGCATGGGGCCCTGGCACAGAGCCTCATGAGTAATTAGCGACGGGAGGGTGTGTGTATGTGTGTGTGTGTGTGTGTGTGTGTGTGTATGTGTGTGAGCTGGATGTGGGGAGCATGGAGGGAGGGAGGGAGGGGTGCCTGAGGTCAGACTGAAGGCTGGCCTTTTGAAGAGGGACTCGAGCAGCGCCAGGGCCCCCCTCCTCTGTCTTGTTTGTGGATCTTTCAAGGGGCTGGGAGCCGCTAACGAGCGCCCATCCATTACCCTTTTACATGTAATTAGCCATCGCACAGGAACACAGGCTGGGTGGGAGGAGACGCCACAGGCCCATGGAGCAGAGAGGAGTCAACGAGGAGGAGGAGAGGCCAACATGCTGAACTGGAGCAATGCATCGTGGGTAAGTATGCTCAGAGCTTGTGTGCAACTGTTATTGATGATTGTTTATGAATCTAAGCATGAGCTTTCTGGGGAACAAAACATTTAATAATAATAATGTTTAATAATAATAATGTTTTCTGCTGTTAAAGAATGTGTTTGTGTTGTATGTATGCTGCTGAGACCTTGAATTTCCCCTGGGGATCAATAAAGTATCTATGGGAGTGTGTGTGTGTGTGTGTGTGTGTGTGTGTGTGTGTGTGTCTGTGTGTGTGTGTGTGTGTGTGTGTGTGTCACTGCCTGAGCTTATGGATACTTCCTCAACCGCTCCCCCCCCCTCCTTAACAGAGTCGGTCATTGTCTGGTGTGAACATGCCCTGTGTCCAGTGCTGGCCCCCAGTGCACTGGCCTGCGGTTGCACATCAGGCTGAGGCGATCTGACCTAGATAAAAGCACTGCAGAGAAGTAGGAGTAAACAAGCACTGACCCACATTTTCCCATCACATTCCCCCATTCAAGACTTCTTCCCCTGCACTATACTCACTGCAATACACTCCTGGTGTCTTCCCATAACACCCTGCATTGCCGGTATTGATAATGAAATGATATGGACCTGTAAAGATCGTTGTGTACAGAAATGCCCTCTTTCTCCTGGAGTCTGGGTGTTCTCCCCATATGTGTCCAAAGCCATTGCAGTGATGACTGGTGTGTTTAGCCTGAGCCCATCCAGATGCTCTTCCACTTGTGGATCACGCAACATCCCTCCCTCGTCTAGGCACAAGAGACGTCCTCATCACCCGGCCAGGGCTAATAGGAAGTGCCCTTGTGTGGGTGGATGTTTGAGAGAGGGAGTGACCATGGGTGCTGTGTGTGTGTGTGTGTGTGTGTGTGTGTGTGTGCATTTTGTTACCTGGATACAGCATCTTTGTGCATTACAATCATCTAACCAATAAGACGATCTTAGGACCTGATACTTCAGCATCAGTCATATAAACAAGAGAGCCAGCAAGGTCAGGTGCCACCCCATGCTCTGTTAACTTTGCACTACGACCTTTGACCCTGAGGGGAGAGGGTTCGCGCCTGGGAGCCCCATGGGTGCTGAGCTTGGCTTCGGAGAGGTCAGCAGTGTTTTTGTCCAAACCCCCCACACACACAACACACACACACACACAACGGGGCCAAGCGCCTTTTCACAGAACCCCCAATACATACACAAACACACACACACACATGCACACGCATACATTCACACCACAGGGGCAACGCGGTCTGTTTCTGCTCAGCTGGACGCTAGCACTGACCGCCCCATTCCTTTACACGCAAGTGGACACAAACAATCTCCAGTGTTCCTTTCTGCGAGGATGCACTTCATATGAAATCTCCACTACACATCATTCCTAGAGTGAAGAAGGCTAAAAAGTCTCACCCCCTACACACACACACACACACACACACACACAGACAAGCACACTACAGTATGCACACAAACATACACACATAGACACACACACACAAACACACTCACACACGCTGGCCTCCTCCAGCGTCCTCTCAGCGATGTCCATGTGACTTATGGCCTGGGAGTCGTGACTCACGGCTGGAGGACAGTGCTCTCCGTCTCCCTGGCAGGCTTGGCGTTAGGCCGGGACCCAATCAGTATGCGCCGCGCCGTCTTACTGAATCAATGGGGCCTGGAGGAGCGCTTCCAGTGTGTCAGAGGGGCCCCCCGCTATTAATGACCAGGAACCAGAGGGCTGGCTGTCCAGTCCTCATTTTCTCTCCCTCACCTCCTTCTCTCTCTCAGTCTCCCTCCCTCTCTCTCTCTCTCTCTCTCTCTCTCTTGCGTGCTCGCTCGCATTCATTCTTCCACTGGATGCTAAATTTATGCGCCGTGAATAAACGTGCTAGGCTTTACTGCACAGGGCTCATAAACGAGACTAAAGCTTTCTCTGGTGAAAGAGGACCATGAAAGCATCGAAATCCCAGGGAATAGGAGATTTTGTGGGTCCATCGATAAATAGAAAGCGACAGAGGGGAGATGATGTGTGTGTGTGTGTGTGTGTGTGTGTGTGTGTGTGTGTGTGTGTTTTTCATAACGGGCCTGGTTCTCCCCCACCAATCCTCAGTGGAGTCACTTTGTCTGTGGCTACTTGGGATCAATGCCTGCCTCCTTCATATAACTTGGCTCTAAGTGCTACGACAGGCTTACTGGGACATGTAAGAAAAAGATGCAGACAGTAAGAGAGAGAGAGAGGGAGAGAGAGAGAGAGGAAGACAGGCAGAGTGTGAGAGAGAGAGAGAGAGAGAGGGAGAGGGTGTATAACTGAGGAGGAAGCGCCATTACCAGGTCTGGCCTCCCTGTAGGCTGCTGCTACTCAGCCTAGTGCCATAAAGACGCAGGGCTATAAAAGAGATAGCTAAATATATAAATAAACAGTAAAAGTGCAGAAAGGCTTTTAAACATTCAGGTGTGGTGGCCGGGGAGTGCTGGTGGCTGACCTCTGGCATGTTGGGAGACCGCCGGCGCGGGGGGGTAAAAAGCCTGATAAAAACAAAAAGACCGTAACCTTCCACCAGCGACAAGCGAGCCCACTTTTATGGACTACACCACCACGAGATTATCAAATTCACACAAGCATAGTGCAACCTTGGCAGTGGAGTCATCGGAAAGATGGAAAACACCCCTCCGCTCCTTAGCACTCTCATTCTCTCTCCATCTTTCTTTCTCTCTCTCTCTCTCTCTCTCTTTCTCCCTCTCTCTATCTCTCTCTCTCTCTCTCTCTTTCTCTCTCTCTCTCTTCATCTCTCTCTCTCTCTATCTCTATGTGGTGCGCAGGGGAGCGCTACTGCAGCTGAGGATAACCATGGTGTTAGAGAGAGAGGGAGAGAGGGATGGAGAGAGAGAGGGAGAGAGGGAGAGAGGGATGGGGAGGAGAGGAATGAGGTCACATAGGGCAACTCGCCAACAGAGGAAATGAAGGAGAGGGTTAGAGATTACGGCCTAATTGCGCATTAATAAAGTGTGTGGGGTGGGTGTAGGTGTGTGTGTGTGTGTGTGTGGGGTGTAAAGACAATCCCCTCTGTGTGTGTGAGATTGTGACTGGGCCAAAGCGGTCCAATCTGTGGGGCCTCTTGGCCCCCGCCCCCCTATCCTACACACTGGGTAATCCCTCTAATCACCCCAAACCCCTATCAGCCCTGCATAGTGGAGCCCCGTGCAGCCCAACAATGCAATCTCCACGGCCCCACACGGGCCCAGCACGGCACCCTAAGATAACCTCACACACACACCCCTCACCTCTTACCCTTCACCAACCTAGACCACCCATTCACACCATAACCCCCCCAACACACACACACCACACACACACACACACACACACACACACACACAGCTTTACACCACACACACACACACACACACACACACACACACACACACACACAATAGCCTTAATTCCCAACACTGATCTCATTAATACACACCACAGGTCAACTCCCTTGAATGCAGGTCAGCCAGTTCAGTTCTAACCAGTTCACCACAGAGTAACTCACAGCTGCTCTATACACACACAACAGAACCAAATGCACAAATACTGGTCAACACTATAAACAAAATAATAGTATACTGTGACCCTTTACTTTTCCGCTGGTGCAAAACAATGAAATACGCAACAGTACAAGGACGGAGCGATCAATAACTGGCTTTATGGCTGTGTTGTGACAGATGGCTGGCATGTATGTGTTTGTGTGTTTGTGTGTGTGTGTGTGTGTGTGTGTGTGTGTGTGTGTGTGTGTGTGTGTTTCTGTCAGTTTTGTGACACTGTGTTCTGGTGGCATTCAAGGCCTTTATGATGGAGAGTTCGGCAGCTCGTAGGTCACTGTGCTTTTGACAGTGTGTGAGTGCGTGTCAAACCGTAAACGTTCTGGAATGGGCCTCCACTCAAAGCGCCTTGGGACCTGACCGCTAGCCCATCTCCGTGGTGACAGTCCCATTGCTTGGGAGGGGAGTAGGGGGTCAGTGAGGTGGGGGGTGGCAGACAGGGTAATTTCACCGATGGCTGGCGGCCCACTGCATGAGTGATGGGGTGGCAGGCCTGTCCTCCTGACACCACGGACGCAAACACCACACACACACACACACACACACACACACACACATAGATGCAGATACCTTCACACATTCAACACCTCCTACTCACACACAGAGAGACACACAAAACAATGGACACCCAATGCCCTCCACTAAGACACACCCACAGCAGATGGCTTGACAGCCCCATTAACTGGGCTCTGTCATTTCAGTCCACTGTTTCCCCGCCTCCATTCCACCGGGTCCGCTCTCGCCTCCGAGGCATTTAGTCCGCCTGAGTGCTCGCCCACGCCCCTCCCACCTCCACCGCCTGCCATCCACGTCCCTCCTACCCCTCACTAGGGAACCCCCAACCCCCAAGTCCACCCACATCTAGGCAGACAAAAACCCGGCCCTTTCACCTAATGGTGTCCAAACACCGTGGTTTCAGCTGATGGATCTATAAACATCCCATTACCATATAGACGGTAGAGAGAATGAGGGGATTTAAAATAGGGTAACAGAGAGAGAGAGAGGGAGGAGAGAGAGAGATAGAGAGAGAGAGATGTGGTCAGGTGAAAGGGGTGACGGGTGAGGTGGGTGTGAGCAAAGCGAGGGAGGTTTACCCAGGGGCTCCCCCCACGCCTGATGGTCGATTAAGATAAATGATCAGGGCTCCCCCTGCATCTGTATCCCTATCTTTCCCTGCCCCCAGCCTCCAGCACACCCACCCCCATAGTGGGGAGCATCCAGAGCTCACGATCGAGATGGAGGACGCCCATCCTAATGGGTGACGGTAGTGCGGATGAGGGATAGGGAGTTTGGGAGAGGTGGACTGGGGTGTGTGGGGGGATTCCCTGTGACGGAGCTAGTTATGTCAACTGGCCCTGCCTCAGGGGTCAAAGGTTGGCTGATCGGTGGGGCTGGGGGCTGAAATGGGAGTGGGCTGGCTATCTCCCTGACATCTGCCCTTATCTTGTCCAGCCTGTCTCACCGCCTGGCTGCCAACATAAAGGGACCCAATGGCTGTAGCCCCCATCATCAATTAGCTGCACTTAAGTCCCATTGTTGGCCCTGGGGTTGGGATCTCATTAATATTGAAGATAGATATTGACACACACACACAGACACACACACACACCCTTAACACAGACACACACACACACATAGATGCAGATACCTTCACACATTCAACACCCTCCTACTCACACAAATACACAGAGAGACACACAAACAATGGACACCAATGCCCTCCACTAAGACACACAGCCTGATGGCTTGACAGCCCCATTAACTGGGCTCTGTCATTTCAGTCCACTGTTTTCCCCCGGCCTCCATTCCACCGGTCCGCTCTCGGCCTCCGAGGCATTCTGTCCGCCTGAGTGCACTACGCCACGTCCTCCACCTCCACCGGCCTGCCATCACGTCCTCTACCTCACTAAGGAACCCCCAACCCCCAAGTCCACCCACACGAGGCAGACAAAAACCCGGGCCCTTTCACCTAATGGTGTCCAAACACCGTGTTTCAGCTGATGGATCTATAAACATCCCATTACCATATAGACGGCAGAGAGAATGAGGGGATTAAAATAGGGGTAACAGAGAGAGAGAGAGAGAGAGGAGAGAGAGAGAGAGAGAGAGAGAGAGGGGGGGGGGGGGAGAGAGAGAGAGAGAGAGAGAGAGAGAGAGAGAGAGAGAGAGAGAGAGGGAGGAGAGAGAGAGAGAGAGGGAGGAGAGAGAGAGAGAGAGAGAGAGAGAGAGGGAGGAGAGAGAGAGATAGAGAGAGAGAGATGTGGTCAGGTGAAAGGGGTGACGGGTGAGGTGGGTGTGAGCAAGCGAGGGAGGTTTACCCAGGGGCTCCCCCACGCTCTGATGGCCGTAGATTAAGATAAATGATCAGGGGCTCCCCGCATCTGTATCCCTATCTTTCCCTGCACCCCCAGCCTCCAGCACACCCACCCCCCATAGTGGGGAGCATCCAGAGCTCACGACCGAGATGGAGGACGTCCATCCTAATGGGTGACGCCTGGTGCGGATGAGGGATAGGGAGTTTGGGGAGAGGTGGACTGGGGTGTGTGGGGGGGATTCCCTGTGACGGAGCGCTGGTTATGTCAATCCGTCCTGCCTCGGGGTCAAAGGTTGGCTGATCGGTAGGGCTGGGGGCTGAATGGAGTGGGCTGGCTATCTCTCCCTGACATCTGCTTATCTTGTCAGCCTGTCTCTCGGCCTCGCTGCCAACATAAAGGGACCGCCGCTAATGGCCAGCCCACATCATCAATTAGCGGCACTTAAGTCCCATTGTTCGGCCTGTAGCTGGACCACACACACACACACTCTTATTGAGAAGATGACTTGACAAAAGAAAGCAGATTATCATAAACAGGTTTGACAGATATGTCTATATCAGAACATGGCATATGCACAACACAGAAAAATATATTTTTGCTACTGCTGAATTGAACCAACATTGAGAGTAGCCATACACCTGTCTTCACTTAAATGAGATGTACTGTAATATTGAGATACTATGTTGGTCGTTGTTGATGAACATCAGTGTGTTTCTTGGTGTGTGTAGGTTTGTTTGTTGGTATGTGTGTGTGTGTGTGAGCATGTGTGTGTGTGTGAATGTGTGTGTGTCTGTGTCTGTGTCTATGTCTGTGTTTGAGGGGGATTGTACACAAACAAAATCACAACTCTGTTCCAGTGAAGTGCCCTGAAGCTGGAACACTCATCAGAGTAGTCTTAGCTTGCTCAGTCAGAAGGCCATCACAGTGAATCACAAGCTACACTGAAATCACATGTCTGAAAGACAAACGTGACTCAGAATGTGTCGTGGTATCATCCCAAAAGATCTTGTTGAAATGACAAAATAAACTAGTTTTCTGCACATAGTGCAACACCGTTTCCTCAGCAGCACAGCTGTGAATACTGAGAGAGAGAAAAATGGGTGAATAAAAAAATAAAATAATAACTCGTCCTGTTTCCAGACAGTTAGTCTAGGGACATGGCGCGACTCACAACCTGTCAGTGGATAAGTGCAGTACAGTGTGGCATGTTGTCCCTAAAAAACCTGATTGAAATGATTAATGACAAAGGCCCCTGATTGGCTTAGAATAAGGTTGCCATGACCATTCGGGGAATCCGTAGCATGTGCTGCAGCCAACCCTATCATTTGCTACCTTGGCAACAGACAAAGAAAGAAATATTGGTGTGAGTGTGTTGCGTTAGAAAAAAAAACATGAGGGAAATGGAAAAAAAGTCTGACACTCTAGGAACCACAAAGCATATATCACCTCCAGCTACTGCAGTCGACGAAGTGCAGAATTAATGAACATGGGAAATGTTTACTCTAGGCCAAAGAGAGAGAGAGCTTTACAACACTGGATCTTTCAGTATTTTTATTTATTATTCACAATTTTTCCTTTGTTTACTGTCTATGTTATATTTGGGTTATATTAGGGCATCATAGAGACATGACAGAATTTTCATATTTAGGCAGAATAATCTAATGTATCCCAAGGATTAATAAATGGTTGGTGTGTGTGTGTGTGTGTGTGTGTGTGTGTGTGTGTGTGTGTGTGTGTGTGTGTGTGTGTCTGAGAAAAAGAGAGCGTTGTAGTAACAAAAGGGGGGAAATGAAAACAGTCAACAAAACCCTGTCTGGGTCCAAAACGGTGTGTTTGGGGGTCTTTATCTTGGGCGCCCATGTGGAAATGCTAATGACCGTGTTGGGATCCACGAAGGGCTCCTATTCATCTTCACCCCGGCCTGTCCAACATTAACACATAATCCCACCCCAACACCCCGCCGGCCTCCACCAGACGCACCAGACAGCAGGCAGGAGAAAAATGCCACTTTGAAGGCAAAGACTTCCTCTGAAAAAGAAAAAAAAAAAACTCCACCTTTCCCCCCTCCTTTTAAAGCAGACAGGCTGATTATTTAACATTCTTCACAAAGTCTCCATCTGCTACTGAGTTTAATACCTCTTTTCCCTTCAGTCCCCAGTTCTCACCTCTGTGCCTCAGATTCTCTCTCTTTCTCAGATTCTCTCTCTTTCTCCCCCCTCCCTTTCTTTTTTCTTTCTCTCTCTATCACTCTTGCATTCTACTCTTTTCGGCTCTTCAATCAGACTAATTCCTTTTCCCCAGTGATGGATCATTTCATTATTCTTTTTCCTCCTTTTTTTCTTTTTCTCTCTCTCTCTCTCTCTCTCTCTACACACACACACACACACACACACACACACACACACAGACACACACACAGACACACACACACACACAGACACAGACACACAGACAATGCCCCCCACTTCCACCCCAGGGCCAGAACCTAAGCCAGGGCCCATCCTGCTCCCCTCTTTAAACACCTTCTATCCATCAGGACCCAGATGGCTTTTCTCCTGCTCCACCTTTTTTTCTCCCTCTTTCTGTCTTTTTCTCTCCCTCTCTGTCTTTTTCTCCTTCTCTTCCCTTACCTTGTCTCTCTTGCCCCTTTCTTTCTCTTTCTCTCTCTCTCTCTCTCTCTCTGTCTTCTCTTTTCAGTAGTCATCAGGATGAGGGATGGTGGGGGTTAGATGGGTCCATTTTCACCCACCCCCCCCCCCATCTCACCTCCTCTCTGCCCCTCCAAAGCTTGCTGGCCCTCCTGAGCTGCCCCAGGTGACAGTGCTAAATACCGCTGTCTCAGGGGGAGTGAATCGTCTCACCATTTATTTCATAAATGACTCTTTCTTTCTCCTGTTTTGTTCAATCAGTGACTCTGTGTGAGTGTGTGTGTGTGTGTGTGTGTGTGTGTGTGTGTGTGTGTGTGTGTGTGTGTATGTGAGAGAGAGGTGTGTTTTGAGAGAGGTTTGTCTCTACTAGAACCCCTATGTCAAATTAGATTACATGGTAACTCTGTGCTTACATGACTACATATACTGAAGATTCAGTGAATTTCCTTATAAGCCATATTTTAGGTTTTGAATATCAAAGTGAGTGTGTATGGGGGGAGGGGGGATGTACAGGTACACCTGCTGGTTGCTGCTGGATCTCTTATGTCTGTTGGATGCGTTTGACAAGGCCCTGCAGGATTAGCGTGTGTGTGTGTGTGTGTGTGTGTATATGTCTGTCTGTGTGTGTGTGTGTGTGTGTGTGTGTGTGTGTGTGTGTGAGTGATGAGCACTGTCACACTCGGCAGTCTCGACTCCCAGAGATAGATCCATCACACCTCTCTAATGTCTTAAACAGAACTAAACAGGTCTACACCTCCACCCCCACCCACCAAACAGAGAAAAACAAATGTAAATAAACCAGTTTAAATAAAACCGACAGAATTAAAAAAAAACTTACTGGAGGAAAACATAAATAAGGAGTGAGGCAAGAGAGAGAGAGAGAGAGAGAGAGAGAGAGAGAGAGAGAGAGAGAGAGAGAGAGAGAGAGTGGTAGAAGGGGAAAAGGGAGATTATGATTTAGCAAAAAGATAAACATGGAGAAAGAAAGAACAAAGGAAACGTCTCTGAGAAGGAAAAAGAAAACTTTGGGCAGGGCATCAAATGGGCAAATGTTTGAAAAGTGTGGACTGTTGATGGAGCTAAGTGACTGGACAGCTGAGTGGAAGAGAAAATAAGGGAGAAGATTGCGGTGGCTGTTTGGCACCATAGCACCCACTGTTTGAATTACAGCCCCCTTAAGAAACACACACACACACACACACACACACACACACACACTTTTGGGGCTTGCCAGGGCCGGAGTTTTCACTCGCGGTGCAATTATTCTGGTCGATTTCTGTGCCGCTGAAGGTGCGCTAATTAGCGGGCTGGGAGGCTGTGAGCGCGTAGGAGGGCGACCAAGGCCTCGTGGGGAGGAGGCAGGTACATTTGGGGGGTAGGGGATAGCAGTTGAGCAAGGCGGAGAACCACCTGAGGCTTTCTGCTAAGTGTTGTTTTCGCCACACCAAACCGCTGTGTGCTTTCATCCCCTGCCATGACAACGGAGACGAAAACAGACATCAGTGGAGCTTGTTAAGTGAAAAGATTTGATATGCTATGCACTGCGTTTGGAACTATTCTATGGGTTTGGAAGGAAGACCCTGATAACACCAACAGAATACAAATGATGCATCAATCAAGTGTGAGGCCCACTTCTCAGCTGACTGATATTCAGATATTTTTATGTTGCTATGGGGGCAGAGAGCATGTAATCAGATGTGACCTGGAGGATGCCAGCATCAGGAAATGCAAAGGCGTTTCATTTAAGCCCCATGATTCTCTAACTGGCGATGGAACAGTTGGCCTGGTTCGGTCCTCTAGGACCAGGCGGGCCTGCTGTGATCTTTGGCCGCACGCCGGGGGCTCTGGAGCTGTGTCTGTCAGAGGGGGATACACACTTCTGTCCCCTGTGCTACAACAGACACACAGCTGTCCCCATGGTGAACTAAGCTCCTTGTGTCACTGCTATGACTACACACTTTGTGTGTAAGTGTGTATGTGTGTGTGTGTGTGTGTGTGTGTGTGTGTGTGTGTGTGTGTGTGTGTGTGTGGGTGGATTGGGTTCGTACGTGCTCAAACAAACACGCTCCTGGCACTGCGTTGCATTGGCCGTGCTCCCCTATGCTGCCAAGACATACACACACACGCAGTGAGCACTCGTGCTCAGGGAGTTACGGAGAAGCCACAGTCCCTTCAGGGCTCGGCAAATAAATAAACAGCCTGTCGGCGCTCTTCCTTCTCTCTCTCTCTGTCTCTGTCTCATGTTTGGCAGTTTCTTCTTTCTTCTCTCTCTCTCTCTCTTTACTCTTTCACTCTCTCTCTGGTCGATCTGACTGTCCTCTCTCTTTGTGGTTCTTGCACTTGGAGGAGTCGAGAGAGAGAGAGAGAGAGAGAGAGAGAGAGAGAGAGAGAGAGAGAGAGAGAGAGAGAGAGAGAGAGAGAGAGGCACAAGCATCTCTACATCAACTCTTCTCGCGGCGGAAAGAAGAGACAGCTGGCGAGAGGACGTCAGACCCAGTCACGAAAGTCCTTCTCCTGCTCTCCTTCGCTTCTCTCAGAAGTATTATTAGGCAATATGTTCCCATTAATTGAATTGTGGCTGCACTGGTGCAGAGGAGAGAGAGAGAGAGAGAGAGAGAGAGAGAGAGAGAGAGAGAGAGAGAGAGAGAGAGAGAGAGAGAGAGAGAAAGAGACAGAGACAGCTCTGCTCCTCTCCTCTCAGCCGAGGCGTTTTCTCATTAGCGCCGCAGATTCTTGGCGTCGCCTAATGAACAATAATAACACTCCTCCAACACAACCACCATTAGAGCGAGTTAGGGAGAGAGGGATGCCGGCTGACGACCTCAGCCCGTAATTGGCTTGCCCACTGCTAAGGGGAAAGCAAAATAAAAAGGCAATAAAAGCAAAACGCCAAGAGACAAAAAAACGAGAGAGAGAGAGTGAGAGACAGGCAGAGACGCTTGTCTAACTGACTCTTCACACACCTTAAGCATAAAGGAACAACACTGGAAACTCTAAGAGGAGCGAGCAGCGAAGCGATAAAACCGGACTATAGACACACCGCGAACACATGCGTTGTCCGGCGTTAGGAAGCGTTGTCCGGCATTAGGACATTGAAACGTCATGCGTGGAGTCGATCTTCTTGCTGAAGTACATGAAAGGCCCAGCTCCTGTGAGGAGAGGCACACGTGAGGTGAAAAGTTGGGGCGGGCTAACGGAGTGTGATGACTCTCTCCGGTTCCGTCATCCTGACACCCCTCAACTCAGCCTCCACACCGCCGCCACTGCTGCCCGCATCTGGGTCGAGAGCCGAGCCACGACACGCCACACCGTTGCCGACGCGGCGCTTCTGTTCTCATTGTCAGCTAATCCATCTAGACAGAGTGAATTGCTCATGTCCTGCACCTATTACAATAAATCTATCCCCATTGCACACATTACAATAAACAATCACACACACACACACACACACACACACACACACACACACGCACACACCACCCCTGCCCTCCAAATCACCCTGATGTCAGCAGTGTGAGGAATGTACTGAGCACTGTGCTGCAGCACGCCCCGGACCCCGGGCTTTTCTCAATATGCGTTCTTTTCTATACTTTGTTCTCATGAACTTGGAAAATCGTTCTGAAACGCCATCAATCACCACCACAAGTACTATTCCCATTCCACAAGTCGTGATTTATTCAAGAACGCATAACATTCCCGGACGTGAGATTCCACAATGCATTACGTCAGCTCAGCCGTGACACTCACATAAGAGAAATGGCAGCATTAATACATAATAGGCCTACCTACCATAATTGCTGCTACAATCCGATCCAATCCGATTCAAGTTCGAACTTTCAAGAACGGAGACCGTTCTTTAGCGTACTTTGTATTGAGAAAAGCCCCCTGTCTGGGCCCGACAGCAAGACTGGGTCCTGGGCACAAAGCCGCACCCTGACCTGACCCTCCAGGTGGGTGAAGGTGGATGGGTGCGATAGAGGGTGGGGCTGCGCTCTGATACATCGGCTTCCCACAGAGACTGGGCTGAGGCTCACACATGAAAAACAGATTGGGTGAGAGTCTCCTGCCGCGCGGCTGAAAGAGCGTCACTCGCTCGGCCCAAACGCCTTCTTTTTGATCTCCAGACCTTGACACTTTGCACTCGAGGTTAAAAAGAGACAGCCTTTGCGCTTAAGGTTAAAAGAGGAGACAGCTTTGCGGGGAAAAAAAGTGTCTGCCTTTTTGGATTTCCATGGTATTGGAGTTCCACCCCCCTACCTTCACCTCTCTTTAAAGGCAAGCTGAGATGAGTCTGTGAGGATGAGAAGACAGCGAAGGAGGCGCTGGTCTCTTTCATGTGCCAGCTCCAGTCCTCGGGGCGCGCGCGCGGCAACCGTAAAACAACACCCTGCCATCAGCTGCCTCAGCCTCGCACCTGACAACCGCCTCGCCACCTCGCCTCCATTCAATTCAATTCCTCCCGCTTTTGATGGGACAAAAGTCCTGCCTTTGCAAGAACAGAGCCTGACCTGATGTTTACACACACAGTTCTGCACAACTAAAAAGTGGTGTGTGTGTGTGTGTGTGTGTGTGTGTGTGTGTGTGTGTGTGTGTGTGTGTGTGTGTGTGTGTGTGTTTGTGTGTGTATGTGTGTGTGTGTGTGTGTGTGTGTGTGTGTGTGTGAACAGAGGAAAGGGAGGGTGCAGGGGGGGTGCAAAAAAGGCTTTTTTTTTTTATGATTTTGTGGCGAGCAGCAGGCTGTGTGAACAGAACGGAAAGCCACACTCTGGACACCAGGTGGTAACAGGCCAGGCAGGCTGAGCTCTGAACGAGGGGTAATTGTTTAGGCCCACCCACAAGGCGGAGTTGTGATGCCTCATGAGATCTTCAGAAGGACCTCCATACTTCACCTGTCAGGAAAGACAACCCCCCCCCCCCCCCCCCCCCCATGGTTCTTTTAATGGTATACGTGGAACACATCAAGCATGCAGCCCTGGCATCGCTATGGGACACCAATGGTGAAGACTAGACAATGACGAAGCTTTCAAGGCCTCTTAAGGTCAGAGGAAATGGACATAAGTGACCAGCTTTGGCAGGCCTGCTTCAGGTGCTGGGGAAACCTCCTCCAACAAACAGCATGTCTGGCACTCTAAGTAGCAGAGACAAAACATGAGCAAGGAAGAGATACTTTCTGCTGGTGCTGTTTCTGTCCTCACCCCCCCCCCCTCCTCTCTTCCTCCTCTTCTCTTCTCCTCCTCTTCTCTTCTCCTCCTCCTCCTCCTCCTCATGCTATCATTAAACAGAAGAGACACGGTAATGACTGTGCAGTACACACTGGCATGCCTTTCCCCAATGTACTTACTCGAAAAACACCGCTCAGGAGATCGATGGCTATTAACTAACACCACACACACTCCTCGCCGCTCTCCAGCGTCACTACACACCACACACACACACACACTGAACAAACGCAGTTAACATACAAACAATACTGGTCACACACAAACCCACTGTACTGGTCTGGACAAACAACTGAGTGGACCACAAATGTGACGGAGTAACCACAGTAGCTTCACAATGGGGCCATAAATCAGGATGGGAGCCATGCTGGACCAGTGTGGTCGATGGTGGGGAGACCATTGGATCCCATTTAGGATTTATGGTTTGCTTACGCTAGGAACATTGTGGTACACAAAGAACAGAGAGAAATCTACTAGATAAGTGAGGTAAACACAAGTGGTCTGAGAGACAACTGCACGTCAGAGCTATGCGTGCCATCAAAGAAAGAGGAGAAAGAGAGAGAGACAGAGAGAGAGAGAGAGAGAAAGAGAGAGAGATGTAATCCGAATAGGAGTACAGAGATCACAAACGGTGGATGTTCTCACTTAGATTAGATGGGTTGAACGGAGCAAACATGGCCCTTTGTCCAGTTGGGCTGATGGAGACTAATCAGTTCCTGACTAATCAAAAAGTAGGTAAATGAGTGGAGCTCTTGGTGTGCTCTAGCTCCAGCTGTTGAAATGTACAGTCTCAGAAAATGGCCTCTTTCATTTCTCTATTTGCATTTTATGAGCGAGAGGAGGATGGAGACCTGCTGCTCGGCCTGCTGGGATACATCTAAAGGGGGACATTTGCCGGCTGGTGAGTGTGCGGGGGGACCCGGTGATGGCGCTTTAACGGCCCCCCAGGCCTCCAGCCCCCGGTGAAAAGGGGAGAGCAGATCTGGGGGAGAGCAAGGGGAGGAAGGCTGATCTGCCCCACAGCCAGCTGCACCGCCTCCCCAGTGGCCCATCTGGAGACTGCAAGCCGGGATCAAACTGCCACCGCTAGTCCCCACTAATGGAGCAGAGAGGTGTGTGTGTGTGTGTGTGTGTGTGTGTGTGTGTGTAGCATGTTTGTGTCTACGTGGCGGTGTTCGTGTGTCTATCTGGTTGTGCGGTTGTGCACATGTCAGTTTGTGTATGTATGTATATGTGTGTGTGTGTGTGTGTGTGTGTGTGCACTGAAACAACACTGCTATGCAGACCAACCTCAGACCCCCGTCCACATCCGTTCCCCCATTCCGCACGCCGCTTTAAATTAAGCCAATTAAGCTGATTTTCCACGCTTTATTTTCTCTTCAACCACTCAACCACCTTTTTCTTCCAACTCTCCCTACTTCGCTAGCTCCCTGCAGGGCTTAAACACACATGCCATGGACTCCCCCAGAACAAATATTAACTCCACACAGGATCTTGGGTGTGTGTGGGAGAGAGAGTGTGTTTTTGGGAGCTCAGTGCACATGTAGGAAATCCTGTTAAGAGCATTAACCAAAGGGCCCAGTGTTCCCCACTCCGGGTCCCCCATAAGGTCTCCAGACCCCCAGCCTCCGTCTCTCCTACCTACGCGCTGAGAATAATGCCTCCCTATGGAGACTACAGAGGGGCCTTGATTTTTAAGATAACACTGTGGTTGGACTCGCAGCTGAAGTTCATTTTGTAACACTGGCAGAGGAAGGTGTGTGTGTGTGGGTGTGTGTGTGTGTGTGTGTGTGTGAGTGGGAGTGTGGGACAGAGAGAGTGAGATGGAGACAGAGAGAGAGAGAGCAAGAGAGAGACAGAGTAAAAGAGAGAGAGAGAGAGAGAGAGAGAGAGAGAGAGAGAGAGATGGAGACAGAGAGAGAGAGAGCAAGAGAGAGACAGAGTAAAGAGAGAGAGAGAGAGAGAGAGAGAGAGAGAGAGAGAGAGAGGAAGAGGTGTGAGGAAATACAATATATTGAGCTTTAAAACTTACCTATAAAAGTCAAGGCAGATGTGGTGCAGCAGGTTACATGAGAAAAGAAAGAAAAAGAGAGAAGAGTCAGAGCAGCAGACACAATAGCACACACAGTGTCAACCAGCGTTCCGCCATAAAGGTGCAACAAAAGGCGGCATATTACTGTGTAAAAACAACTAATGTCAATTCAAACATCTCAACTCAGATGTATGGCACTAAAGAGGTGAGAAGGGCTTTGTTGTATCAGGTGAAAGAGATGTGGCATTTGATGACTGTGACTGTGGCCTTGGTGGGGGGCAGTCATGTTGGGACAGAGACTGCAGAGTGAGGACAGAGCTCAGAGGGACCCTGACCTGCTCCATGGCCTGCTTCACCTCCATTTCATTATCACTCGCACACACACACACACACACACACACACACACACACACGCAATCATCTCCACACCGTCTCCACACCTCACGCCCACCCGCTCCTGACAGCTGCTTAATCCCCCTGACCTGTGACCTGGGGAAATTCACTCTCTCAACCTTGACCAATTTCTTTCATTTTTTTTTTTCTTTCGTCTTTCGCTCTTTCTCTCCTCTTATTTTCTTTTCTCCACAAATGCCTCGCGGACGGCCCATTATCATTCCATTTCGGGCGGAGGAGGAGAGAAAAACAATTGGGATTCCCGTGGACAGACATGCACTGCAGGGCTCAACCTGAGTGGGCGGGTTGGGGTGAGTTCGGGGTGGAGGGCAGGAGCTGTGGGTGGTGCCAGGGGTGATGGGGGGCTGCAAGGCTGCCGCGGGTGCTGAGGCCTCCTGGACTGAGCCCAGATAGAGGCGTTTCTCCAGCCTCTGTATAAACACTGGCAATCTAACTGCAGGTAACACACACAGAAACTAAACTAAGAACACACACATACATACACACACACGTACGCACGCACGCGCACGCACGCACACACACACACACGCACACACACGCGCGCACGCACGCACGCACGCACACACACACACACACACTGTGTAACCGGCCGTTTGCACGTGTGCTCCCAAAGCAAAAGGGAGCTGAAAAGCTGGAGGAGTTGGAAACCACATCTACATTAAAGGGTTGCAATCTGGGGAGGCTTCATGAAGAGTGCGGAGCGCGAGAGACTGTATCACTTGCTCTATTCAGCGCTATCTGTGAGGAGAGAACGATTCCCTCGAGAGGACGTCTCAATGGCCCCCATCAACAACGCCTAAATAAGGCAGGCACCTGCTTTGCCAATGCGTCACCGTCTCCGTCTCTCAGTCTCATCAC